>NC_133207.1:11104321-11264321 GCF_958299795.1 Porites lutea | reverse complement strand
GTTTTGTTTCATGGTTAGCTGATCTGCTAGCTCTTCGAGGATTTTATCTATTCTTTTATAAGACCACTGCTCTGGTGTGAATTGACACCTATAGGTCGCCTCCCTATATTCTCTGGAGGAAACTTTGATGGTGATCTGAGATGTCTTGGGTGTTTTTCTCGTCTCGATAATCTCATTCAAACCGTGATACAATGGATACAAGATTTCAAAATCGAAGTTACGCACGCCCTGTTTTTCTGGTAATAGTTGGGTTATGTCAACCCTATACTAATCTGTGCTTCCGATTTTGGAATAAGTGACTTTAAATATTGGGTCATCAAGCGCTAATTCCATCCAATGTAGATTCTCGTCGTTCTCAGGGTACATGACGCTCTCTGTTTGCTCATGTTTAGCCCACATTTCATCAAGATCTCTATCCCACTCACGCTGTTCAGCAGGTGTCCAGTCGTCATAACCTCCTACCCACATGGTGACTTGTGATAAAATGATAAATAGACTAGCACTCCCCTGCCTTTTATACCTTAGCCCTCGTCTCAGACTATAAATTGAATCAGTCCTCACCCAAAGACATCATTTTCACCTCCGATCTGGTTAAGGTAACATGTCTGCACTCGAAGAAGACAACTCTATGGAAATGTCAGAACCTACCGAAAAAACAACAACAACTAAGACCACGTTGAAGGATTATCGACAAAAATTGATGGCCACTCATGCACGCATCAAGTACCGTGAAAGAACGATCAAAGGGTTTAAAAACCATCTTAAGAAAGGCACGTTTCCACAACGAATGAAATCTATAAAACCCTACCCAAAAATGAGTTCATCTGAATCTCAAGCGATCGTCAATGCTGCCTGTGATCAGGTGCAATGTGTCATTTTAGATCAAATGATCCAAGAAGAAGAGAGAAAACTCGTCGAAGATCAAGACCAGTATCAAACCCTTAAAGTACAACGGGACAGTGATCGACCACAGCTCAAGACCCCTAAAAAACCCAAGAAACTGCCTATGACTACACTCCAGCAAGAGCTCGCCTATTTCCAGTCAGAATTTTCGCAACTTTGTAGTATATTAGAAAACAGACAGTAAATAAAACAGTTGAAAATGGTTAAACAATGTGTGCATTTTATTGAACTATTAAGCAAGCTAGTTACATCCATTGTGAAGTGTAATATTTACAATGCGGTGAACGTTAACTGTCCTCGTACATACTTAGCTTTCAATCTAAGCCAATACACTTGATTTTCCACTAAAGTCACTGGCTTTGGATGTTTAACAAGCACCTGCCATTCTCCTTTCAACTTTCGAGTGACGGGTGGGTTTAACTGTTCGACATCGTGTAAACGACATACCATCCTCGTAGTTGACTTGATTGCGAATTTTTGCAGTCCGTTCTCGTTTTGTCCCCTGTAGATCCCTTCTACTGCCTGCTCTAAAATGTTTTTAAAGTAAGCAATCACTGCGCCTGCTTTGGGATCAATGTTTCCAATACATGTAGAGCCTACAAAGGTGCGATTGCCGTTGATCTTGTTCTCGATAAAAAAGTAGGACTGTATCGGTGTTTGACTGCAGGGACAGACGTTGTGTTCTCCTCGTTTAATAGGTCTGGATTCCAAAAACATCCACTCGTCCTGAAAATCCTGTTCTTCACTTAAATGTTGCAAATATAACTGTAAATTGTCCTTTTTCTCACGACAGATTGGTCCATGAATACATCTCATGTGTGTTTGTCTGTTATCTTTTCTTGTAAATGCTGCGTTGCAGTACCAGCAATTGTAGCGCAGTTTCTGTTCAGCACATACTGTTGCCATGTGGAGTCTCATTTTGTGAGCAGTTGTTAATTCTGTTCCACACATCGAACAAACAAAACGTAATGGATTGTTGGAATGTTGCTGTCTTATGTGGTGTTGCATATTTCCATACTGTGAAAACGAGAGTGGACACAACGGGCAGTGATAGCGATGTTCTGTTGTACCGCAGTGCTTCTTATGATGAAAGAAATAACCTCTGATGAATTCTTTGCCACAGGTCGGGCACTCTCGTGGGTATGTTACTTTCGGCATGGTTGTGAAATATTTTTCTATCTAATTTGACTCACTCTTACACTTTGCAGTAATTTCCCGGAGGGTTTGGACAATGACGTCAACCGGGCATGTCTGGGCAAGTCAATGATGTCATCAAGGTATGTCTGGACATGATTGTCTCTTGGGACCTAACATGTTTAAGCAAGATCTTCGTGAAGGACTGTGATCACAAGCTTCATGTTATTGAAAGGTGCATGAAGTTTGGCCAATAACCAGTTAAAACTTAGCCAATCTAACATGGCTAACATGGTGCGTGATAAAGATGTGGTCCACGGAAAAAACGCAAACACTGGAATATTTGTCAACACTCCTACACATCTTGTAAACGGAAGGGCAATCGGTTCCACTGCTTGTAGCGTCAAATAACATTTGCGTTTTCATCGAATACCTTTGACTTGTCATCCAACGTTGAACGGCGCGTGATAAACCATCATTCATTGACATGAGTAAGTTTTCATTCCATTCTGGTACTCTGTGCTGATGAACTGTGAGATCCAACTGGATTTCTTGTACAGCCTCATTGTTTCTTACTACACGGTCAGCTAATTTGGTCAATTCTACTGAAATCACTGGATTGTAAATATTATACCAATGAGAACTCATCAGACGTTTTTCTTGCCAATACGAAAGCTGTTCCAAATCTTGCATTGACACAGACAGCATTTTTCTTCCACACACTAACCTTGACACTTGTTGTATGACCGACATACACTGAGTCCGCAACTTTTTTGTGAGCACTCGCACCCAGTCCCTCTCCTATTTGGGGTTAAAATGTTAATAAGGTTGAGGTTAATCCCTAGCCCCCTGGGACTAGGGTTTGCGTTGGGGTTGGGGTTAAAATATTAATAAGGTTGGGGCTAAACCCTAGCCCCTTGGGACTAGGGTTTGGGTAAGGGTTGGGGTTAAAATGTTAATAAGGTTGGGGTTAAACCCTAGCCTCTTGGGACTAGGGTTTGGGTTGGGGTTGGGGTTAAAATGTTAATGAGGTTGGGGTTAAACCCTAGCCCCTTGGGACTAGGGTTGAGGTTAAAATGTTAATAAGGTTGTGGTTAAACTATAGCCCCTGCGGATTAGAGTTAGGGTTAGGGTTTTGGATATTTTTTCCCTTTTTTACATGATCCCTTTGACTCAGCGGATTTAACCTTTGTTTTTTAAAGTATGGGAAATTTTCACACCATCCAGCACACAATTTTGTAACAAAACACACTTTATTGTTGGGCTGACGCCACCATGTAATCTTGCCTCTACTATTACAGCAATATAAAGCTAATCTAGTGAAAAGAAATCTAGTGAAAAAGTTAAAACCTTACAAAGCCATAAGGGTAGGTAAACCCTGTTCCTTTTTCAACCACTCGCTTATCCCAATTGACACCAAACACTTTGACTAAATCTGTTAAGCTGACTGTCTTATTCGTGTTATCTCTGACAAAATGATTCTTTATTTCTATTTCCATGACTCTTCTTCGTTCCAAGGGCTCTGACAGTTCCTGTTGAATGTGCTGCATCATGGAGTTGCAGTTTAATACCTGGTTGGTTTCATAGGAGCTCTTGGTTCCTTTATTCTTGCGTTCCTACTTGCCACCCTTCGTCTTGTAACAGTAGGACTTCGGTCCTGCTGATCCAAACAGTGTGATGGCATCTCCGTCGAGTTCGTCTGTCATTTGACCAAGGAACACCCCAGTGGGGATCTTTAGGTCTCCGTCTTTGTAACTATAGATGACTGAATCTGTGTCATAGTACAGCACTTGTTCTGCTAACTTTTCTAATTCCGCATACAATTTAAGACGTGCAAGCGAAGTCGTGAAACAGGCAATACAAATGTTTATTTTCCCGCCGCTGTCACAGGCGTCTTCGTGTTTCAACACACTCACTTCCATGACATCTTCGTTAAAGATTCTCACATCTTTGACCATAACGGTTTCATCCTGTACAATTTTCTGCCAGACGTCTTCGTCCTGAATCGAAATGGTTTGTGTGCGATGCTCGTTCTCGCCCAGTTTTTCCCAGAAGCTGTTCAACATAAGCTTGGCCACTTGTTTCCTCCCTGGATTTTTCTCAATTTTGGTTGGATCCAGCTTAATACCTTCGTGCTTTTCGTACTGTCTTACGTACTCAACTTTTTGTTCTTCTGTTTCTACGTCTGACGGCCATCCACTGGCTTCTGTTTTGTGTTTGAGCCATGTGTTTACATATGGTGCAAATAAACCATGACTCCTTTGGTCCTCTGGAAAGTGCCAGACTTCGTGGATTTTCACAATGTGATATCCTTTCTCTACAGCTTTCTGAAATTCAGATACCTCTCAACATTCTTTCTTCGTCACTGTGTGGACACAAATTACTTCTTTCATGCCACGGTCTTTCTAATTGATCCTCTGCACACTTTACACACAGAGGAAACAACAATTTTCCATTCAATTTTACTGGCAGCACTGGATGTAGTAACTTTTCTGGAGCGAGGACATCGACTTTAGCAATTCCAAAGTAATCTTGGATGTTTTGGTTCACAGGGTTGACAATGATGTGGGGGTGCCCAATGGGATACGTCCCATACTTGTTGATGGTGGGGTAAAGGCTCGTAAAATCTTCATATAAAATTTTCTCGTTGTCTTCTGCCTGGTAATGGCATTTCGCCATGCCTGTTCGACCTCCATAGAACGCCACTCTGGGATCTAGGGGGGAAACCCAGGTCATGTTGCTCACCATGGCCTGTAGTTGCTCGTTCTGCTCCAATTCTTTTCTAAAGTCGCACTCCCATTTTTCCACGACGTTGTAAACTGCTTGTTTCAACAAATCTATTTTAAACTGGGTGACTTGATATAACTCTTCGACTGTCCTGTCTGGATGGTGGAACGTTTTCACATGTCTGCCATTCGGTTTACACTTTTTACACCCGTGGTATTCGCACCCTTGAAACTCGAAGACTGTTTTAGTGGGGGGATCATAGCCGTCGACTTTCACTGTTCCTCTTTTTACTTGAAGCGTCTGTTCGCCACCATTGCGGGTATGCTTGATACGATTACCGCCTAGTTTCAGATCTTCCAAATACAACCATTGTAAAGCGATTTTACTTTGGTTCACTTTTAATCCACCCCATCCAAGGGTTGGTTCAATAGCAATCGTTTTTGGCTCCATCTGATAGTTACGCCAGAAATAATGACAAGCTGATGCAATGGTAATACATTGGGTCAGCGGATTAAACCCTGCTTCCTGCATGGTATCCTCAGCAAACTTGAGACAACCTTCTCTCAACAATTGGACATCACTTTTACAATAGTCCAACATTTCTGTTTGGAAGTTCCAACTGTTTCCTTCTTTCGCTTGTTGAGCATGCCAAGTCTCGCATTCTTCTTTCTTCTCCTCTGTCATGTGCTGTGGCTCGTAGTACTTCAGATCAGGGATGGGGCCCTCATACCGCCAATTCTCCAGCTTAGAAAATTTATGCGGGAAAAATCCCTTCTTCATCTCCGTCAATCCGAAGGTCTTAGGAAATTGACTCAACGGCATATTGAGAAAGTTCAAAGAATCCTTAAAGATTAGATTGGCATGCTTGAAGTGAAGAATTTTTGTTCCCGTGCCCATCTGATCTGTCACTTTCAAATTTGAATTGTAGAGGGTGTTGGTAGTTAACACACCATCAAAGCCTTTCAGATTGTGAAAAAAGATAGTAAACTCAGGTGCTTTGTCAAGTCCTTGTTCTAATTTTTCTGCCTCAGACCAGTTCTGCAGAGTTTCAAGAAACAAACTCACACAGTTTGTACCCCAATGATGATAAATGGTTTTGCTATATCCACGTGTATAGCAAATGAGAACAGGAATGAATGTTTTCGTGCTGTCGGTGATACATTCTATATCAGCAAACACCAAATCATCTGCATAGATCTTCTTAGGTCCCTTTAGGAGCTCTGTTTGTTTTGGCATGCGTTGTTCAACCATGTCAAAAGTGATATCGTCTGGTTCTATTTCTTCATCCAGCAGTTGGTCAATCACTTTTTCTCGCAAGGTGTTCAATCGTTCTTCGTATGCTTGTGCTTTGATATCAGCCATAGGCACACCGCTGTTAATCTGATCCAATTCTTGTAATTTTTTCTTACGTTTGGCAACCAACTCATCAATCATGGTTTGTGTGTGTTCGTCTGGTAGACCTTCAACGATCATTCCCAATAACTTTTCCTTTTTCTTTTTCTTTCTTCTTAAATCGTGGAGTTGTGTTTGAAATTGCTTTTCTTCCTCGGACGTGATAAAACATTTGTGTTCTTAAATGTTCACATACTCCAAACAATGTTTGCATTGTGTATGCAGACATTTGTGTGGAAGCTCTTTGTTGACTTTATAGGACACCATACACTTGGAACATCGTTGAAATTGGTTGCAGGTGCTTTTCATTTCCATAATGGAGGGAAGTTTTTCATTTAGACGTTGCTCCAATTGTTCTTTCATTCCTTTCAACTCTTTATCCTCGTCTTCATGTTGAATGAGATGTGCTCTAAAGCATTGTTCCCCATAGAATTCCCGTTTGCATGCTCTACAGCTGCGGTCTGGTTTGGCCCATAACGTAAAATCTTGGCAACCATCCTCATCCTTGATCTTTTTCCTTTTGCAGGCTGGACAATTTTTAGCCTGGCACCTGTGATGGACACTGTCCTCTGTGTTGTAGCCTTTACAACAGTTTTTGCAGAAATAGTTGCGATTCATAAACCCAGGGATGGAATAGAGACCATCATAATGTGCTTTCTCTTGGTTGTTGTCATCCACGTACACAGATTTCACTAGAGCAATGGTCTTATCTTCGTCTTCATACTTGTCTCCTTTACAGATCACACCGCCCCGTGCTGCATCCACTACAATGATTCTAAAACCTTTTGGTCCCACGTACTCTTGGAATTGGTTTACTTCGTCTAAACCACATAAACCTTCTGGTACACCGGCTTCTTGATGGAGCTTTTTGGCTTCTTTGAGCTGTTGTGAATTCTTCCCCCGATCTTGACGAATAGTTTTCAAAGGTGTTGTCTTGACCAGCTTGGCGTTTGGCATACTCTCGCATCGTGACAATGGTACGAGCGCAACAGAGAGTATCCTTGTTCTTTATTTCACACACACACTTGGATTCCTTCGCCATGTGTTGCCATATTTTTTGACCTGGGGCTGCACCTGCTCTCTTACCGCCTTTTCGTTCCGGTCGGCTGAAAAGTACGGATGCTGAAAACCCCACATCATTCGTAATGAACTCACCGCTGTTCAACACCAAGGAAAGTTCCGTCAATAAGGCTTGTGTCAGTTGAGCTCTCTGGGTAAAATCGCCCAAGGGAATTTTCCATGTTTCTCCTGTTAAACCTTCCCGTCGGTGTTGGCGACTCCCAATTTGGAGCTTCATCCAGTAATCCTCTGGGATTTTCAATTCATCAATCAGATTGTCAGTGGCTACGGCAATGGCATGGGTTGCTCCAATATTCAAATCTCCGTTTGGTTTTTGTTCACGTTGTTGGTCTAAGGTCATGATAAATTTTTGGTTGACTACAGTATTGTTTTTCCAACGTTTCGCTGGTCCCAATTTCTTCACATCCGCGACAAAGAGCGGGTTGGGGCCGCCACCATATTCTTCCTAGTATCATTTGTTGTTTCACTAACAAATGGTTTCTGTGATTTTGCCTCTGGCTTGGAATCCACTTCGTTCGCACGTTTGGTACCTCGGGTTGTCACAGCGCCACCTTGTTGACTTTCATCACTTAACCTTGGAACCTTGTTGGAATGAAGTAACTCCATCCTTGCTAATTCTTCGTTGGCCTCTGCTTTACGCTTGGCTCCTTCGGAATGGAACTTTCTTACATGTCTTAACATGTCATCTTTTCTTGTAAATGTGGACTCACAGTGTGGACATGGAACAGGATCTATTTTCTTCCCACAGTATTTCTTATGACAAGAGAAATTACTCCGGTTGTTAATTTTTGTTCCACACGTAGGGCACGGTCTCGGATAAGTAATCGGCATCGTGAGAGCTCCGCACAGTACAACAAATCGTAATCAAATGAATTTACTTGTCGGTGTCCGTCTTTTATACTCTCCATTAGTGTAAAAATGACGTCATGTTCTAAAAATAGAAACACGTCATCAGGCTTGCTCAAACTTGCCCCGCTGTCATTAGCATAAACAATGATTTAACAATGATTTAACAAAAGAAAAAGAATAACATGTTTAGCAGAACGAGGTTTTGATCCTCGGACCTCTGGGTTATGAGCCCAGCACGCTTCCACTGCGCTACTCTGCTCTCGTTGCTTTTTCCTGCTGTATTTTTTGTATTTAAGCCTCAACATTGAACTCGACTGATGTCTTGGCCTGGTTAGGATTGGGACATTCGCTCGCTTGGTTAGAGCATTTTCTTCACTAAGGATTAAACATGTAACTCGGATTGACTTGAATTGACCTAAATGACTGGATTGGCTTGACTTACTGCGTCCTTAGCAACTGATGGTATCCGCGTTTTCCGATGAAAAATTATCCGAATTTGTGCGGGACTAGACCCCCTTTACTACCAGCAAGTGATTCTTAAACTAGAGGTAACCAACATAGGCTGCACTTAAGGTGCATCCCCCATAAGTGTACTGTAACCCAGTCATTCTGTAGGTAGAACGTACAAACATAGGCTGCACTTAAGGTTGGTCACCCATTAGTGTCGTATAAGCAAGTGATTCTTGAACTAGAGGTAACCAACCTAGTCTTCACTTAAGGTGGCGTACCCATAAGTGTAGTGTATCTCAGTGATTCTGTAAGGAGACCTTACAATCATACGCTGCACTTAAGGCTGGACACCAATAAGTGTAGTTTATTCCAGTGATTCTGAAGGTACAGCTAATAAGCAGAAGCTTCAATTAAGGTAGGACACGAACAAGTGAAATGAAACCCAGTGATTCTGAAGGTAGAGTTAACAAACATAGGCTCTACTTAAGGTGGCGCACCCATAACTGTAGTGTAACCAGTGATTTTCTAGGTAGAGGTAACCAACATAGGGTGCACTTAAGGTGGCGCATGCATAAGTGTAGTGTAAGCCAGTTATTCTGTAGGTGAAGCTAACAACAATAGACTAAACTTAACGTTACACACCAATAAGTGTAGTGTGCTCAGTGATTCTTTGGGTAGAGCTAACCAACACAGGCTGCCCTTAAGGTTGGACACCCGTATGTGTGGTGTAACGCTGATGGTGAGGCACTCATAAATCTAGTGTGATCCACTGATTGTGTAAGTAGACATAACAGTCACAGGCTCCACTTGAGGCTGGACACCAATAAGTGTAGTGTAACCTAGTGATTCTGTAGGTAGGGCTCCTAAACATAAGCTTCGATTAATGTTGGACACCCATACCTGTAGTGTAGTTCAGTGATTCTATAGGTGGCGCATCCATAAGCGTAGTGTAACCCAGTCATTCTGTAGGTAGAACATACAAACATAGCCTGCACTTAAGGTTGGTCACCCATTTGTGTGGTGTAAGCAAGTCATTCTTAAACTAGAGGTAATCAACAAAGTCTGCACTTAAGGTGGCGTACCCACAAGTGTAGTGTATCTCAGTGATTCTGTAAGGAGACCTTACAATCATACGCTGCACTTAAGGCTGTACAACTATAAGTGTAGTCTATTTCAGTGATTCTGAAGGTACAGCTAATAAGCAGAAGCTTCAATTAAGGTAGAACAACAACAAGTGAAATGAAACCCAGTGACTCTGAAGGTAGAGGTAACAAACATAGGCTCTACTTAAGGTGGCGCACCCATAACTGTAGTGTAACCAGTCATTTTCTAGGTAGAGGTAACCAACATAGGGTGCACTTAAGGTGGCGGTAGCATAAGTGTAGTGTAATCCAGTTATTCTGTAGGTGAAGCTAACCAACAAAGCGTGCCCTTAAGGTTCGACACTTATATGTGTGGTGTAACCCATTGATTCTGAAAATAGAGGTAACCAACATGGGCTGCACGAAACGTGGCGTTCCCATAAGTGAAGTGTAACTCAGGGATTCTGTACTTCGAGCTTACAAACATAGGCTGAACTTTAGGTGGGGCACCTTAAAGTGTAGTGTAATCCAGTGGTTCTGTAAGTGGACCTAACAATCTTAGGCTGCACTTAAACCTTGACACCCAAAAGTCAAGTGAAACCCAGTGAATCCGAAGGTAGAGCTAACCAACGTAGGCTCTACTTAAGGTGGCGCACCCATCACTGGGGTGTAACCCAGTGATTCTCTAAGTAGAGGTAACCAACATAGGCTGCACTTAAGGTGGCGCACCCATAGGTGTAGTGTAATCCAGTGATTCTGGAGGTGACACATACAGACATAGGCTGCACTTAAGGTTGGTGACCCATATGTGTAGTGTAAGCAAGTAATTCTTAAACTAGAGGTAACCAACATAGTCCGCACTTAAGGTGGCGTACCCATAAGTGTAGTGTATCTCAGTGATTCTGTAATTAGACCTAAAAGTCATAGGCTGCACTTAAAGCTGGACACTCGCAAGTGAAGTGAAACTCAGTGATTCCAAAGGTAGAGCCAACCGACATAGGCTCTGCTTAAGGTGGCGCATTCATAACTAGGTGTAACCTAGTGATTCTCTAAGTAGAGGTAACCAACATAGGCTGCACTTAAGGTGGCGCACCGATAGCTGTAGTGTAACCCAGTGATTCTGTAGGTGGAACATACAAACATAAGCTGAACTTAAGGTTGGACACCCATATGTGTGGTGTAAGCAAGTGATTCTTAAACTAGAGGTAACCAACATAGGCTGCACTTAAGGTGGCGCACCCATAGGTGTAGCGTAACTCAGTCATTCTGTAGGTAGAACATACAAACATAGGCTGCACTTAAGGTTGGTCACCCATATGTGTCGTGTAAGCAAGTGCTTCTTAAACTAGAGGTAACCAACATAATCTGCGCTTAAGGTGGCGTACCCATAAGTTTACTGTATCTCAGTGATTCTGTAAGGAGACCTTACAATCATACGCTGCACTTAAGGCTGGACACCGATAAGTGTAGTCTATTCCAGTGATTCTGAAGGTACAGCTAATAAGCAGAAGCTTCAATTAAGGTAGGACACCAACAAGTAAAATGAAACCCATTGATTCTGAAGGTAGAGGTAACAAACATAGGCTCTACTTAAGGTGGCGCACCCATAACTGTAGTGTAACCAGTGGGTTTTTCTAGGTAGAGGTAACCAACATAGGGTGCAATTAAGGTGGTACATGCTTAAGTGTAGTGTAAACCAGTCATTCTGTGTGTGGAGCTAACCAACACGGCGTGCCCTTAAGGGTGAAAACCCATATGTGTCGTGTAACCCAGTGATTCTCAAAATAGAGGTTAGCAACATAGGCTGCACTTAACGTGGCGTTCCCAAAAGTGTGGTGTAACTTAGTGATTCTGTAGGTAGAGCCGGACACCAATAAGTGTAGTGTATTCCAGTGATTCTGAAGGTAGAGGTAACCAATATAGGCTCTACTTAGGGTGGCGCACCCATAACTAGAGTGTAACCAGTGATTTTCTAGGTAGAGGTAACCAACATAGCGTGCATTTAAGGTGGCGAATGCATAAGTGTAGTGTAAGCCAGTTATTCTCTAGGTGGACCTACCAACAATAGGCTAAACTTAACGTTACACACCCATAAGTGTAGTGTACCCAGTGATTTTGTAGGTAGAGCTAACCAACACAGGGTGCCCTTAAGGTTTGACACCCATATGTGTGCTGAAACCAAGTGATTCTCAAAATAGAGGTAAGCAACAAAGGCTGCACTTAACGTGGCGTTCCCATAAGTGTAGTGTAACTTAGTGATTCTGTACGTAGAGCTTACAAACAAAGGCTGATCTTTAGGTGGGGCAACTTAAAATCTAGTGTAATCCAGTGATTCTGTAAGTAGACCTAACAATCATAGGCTGCACTTAAAGCTGGACACTCGCAAATGAAGTGAAACTCAGTGATTCCGAAGGTAGAGCTAACCAAGATAGGCTTTGCTTAAAATGGCGCACCCATAACTGAATTGCAACCCAGTGATTCTATAAGTAGGGGTAACCAACATAGGCTGCACTCAAAGTGGCGTACAGATAAGTGTAGTGTATCTCAGTGATTCTGTGCCTGAAGCTTACAAACATAGGCAGAACGTTAGGTGGAGCACCCGTAAGTTTAGTGTAATCCAGTGATTCTGGAGGAGGAACATAGAAACATAAGCTGCACTTAAGGTTGGACACCCATATGTGTGGTGTAAGCAAGTGATTCTTAAACTAGAGATAACCAACATAGTCTGCACTTAAGGTGGCGTACCCATAAGTGTAGTGTATCTCAGTGATTCTGTAATTAGACTTAACAATCATAGGCAGCACTCAAGGCTAAACACTCAAAAGTCAAGTGAAACCCAGTGAATCCGAAGGTAGAGCTAACTTAATGCTGAAGTTAGAAGTAACCAACATAGGCTGCACTTAAGGTGACGCACCCATAGGTGTAGTGTAACCCAGTCATTCTGTAGGTAGAACATACAAACATAGGCTGCACTTAAGGTTGGTGACCCATATGTTTGGTGTAAGCAACTAATTCTTAAACTAGAGATAACCAACATAGTCTGCACTTAAGGTGGCGTACCCATAAGTGTAGTGTATCTCAGTGATTCTGTAATTAGACTTAACAATCATAGGCTGCACTTAAGGCTGAACACTCAAAAGTCAAGTGAAACCCAGTGAATCCGAAGGTAGAGCTAACCAACGTAGGCTCTACTTTAGGTGGCGCACCCATAACTGGGGTGTAACCCAGTGATTCTCTAAGTAGAGGTAACCAACATAGGCTGCACTTAAGGTGGCGCACCCATAGGTGTAGTGTAACCCAGTGATTCTGTAGGTGGAACATACAGACATAAGCTGCACTTAAGGTTCAACACCCATATTTGTGGTGTAAGCAAGTGATTCTTAAACTAGAGGTAACCAACATAGGCTGCACTTAAGGTGGCGTACCCATAAGTGTAGTGTATCTCAGTGATTCTGTAAGGAAACTTTACAATCAAACGCTGCACTTAAGGCTGGACACCAACAAGTGAAGTGAAACCCAGTGATTCCGAAGGTAGAGCTAACCAACATAAGCTCTGCTTAAGGTGGCGCACCCATAACTGAGGTGTAACCCAGCGATTCTCTAAGTAGAGGTAACCGAAATAGGCTGTACTTAAGGTGGCGCACCGATAGGTGTAGTGTAACCCAGTGATTCTGTAGGTGGAACATACAAACATAAGCTGCACTTAAGGTTGGACACCCATATGTGTGGTGTAAGCAAATCATTCTTAAACTAGAGGTAACCAACATAGGCTGCACTTAAGGTGGCGTACCCATAAGTGTAGTGTATCTCAGTGATTCTGTAAGGAAACTTTACAATTATACGCTGCACTTAAGGCTGGACACCAATAAAAGTAGTCTATTCCAGTGATTCTGAAGGTACAGCTAATAAGCAGAAGCTTCAATTAAGGTAGGACACCAACAAGGGAATTAAAACCCAGTGAATCTGAAGGTAGAGGTAACAAACATATTCTCCACTTAAGGTGACGCACCCATAAGTGTAGTGTAACCAGTGATTTTGTAAGTAGAGGTAACCAACATAGGCTGCACTTAAGGTGGCGCACCCATAGGTGTAGTCTAACCCAGTAATTCTGTAGGTGGAACATACAAACATAAGCTGCATCTAAGGTTGGACACCCATATGTGTGGTGTAAGCAAGTGATTCTTAAACTAGAGGTAACCAACATAGTCTGCACTTAAGGTGGCGTACCCATTAAGTGTAGTGTATCTCAGTGATTCTGTAATTAGACCTAACAATCATAGGCTGCACTTAAGGCTGGACACCCACAAGTGAAGTGAAACCCAGTTATTCTGAAGGTAGAGGTAACCAACATAGGCTGCACTTAAGGTGGCGCTTCCATGAGTGTATTGTAACCCAGTGATTCTGTACGTAGAGCTTACAAACATACGCTGAACTTTATCTGGGGCACCCATAAGTCTAGTGTGATCCAGTGGTTCTCTAAGTAGACCTAACAATAACAGGCTGCACGTAAGGCTGGACACCAAAAAGTGTAGTCTAACCCAGTTAGTCTGTAGGTAGGGCTAATAAACATAGCCTTCAATTAAGGTTGGACACCCATAGGTGTATTTGAGGTCAGTGATTCTGAAGGATTAGCTATCTGGGATAGGCTGCACTTAAGGTTGCCACCCATAAGTGAAGTGAAACCCATTAATTTTGAAGTTAGAAGTAACCAACATAGGCTCTACTTAAGGTGGCGCACCCGTAAGTGTAGTGTAACACAGTTATTCTGTAGGTAGAGTTAATAAACATAGGCTGCAATTAAGGTTGGACACCCATAAGTGTAGTGTAACCCAGCGATTTTAAAGGTAGAGGTTACCAAGATGGGCTGCACTTAAGGTGTCGCACCCATAAGTGTATTGTAACCAAATGATACTGTAAGTCGACCTTACCCACATAGGGTGCACTTAAGGCTGGACACCCATAAGTAAAGTGTAACCCAGTGATTCTGAAGGTAGAGCTAACTAACATAGGCTGCACTTTAGGTTGGACACCCATATGTGTAGTGTAACCGAATGTTTCTGAGTTTAGAGGTAACAAACATAGACTCTACTTAAGGTGGAGCACCCATAAGTGTAGTGTATGTCAGTGATTCTCTAGGTAGAGGTAATAAACATACGCTGCAATTAAGGTTGGACACCCATAAGTGTAGTGTAACCCAGTGAGTTTAAAGGTAGCGGTTACAAAGATAGGCTGCACTTAAGGGAGCGCACCCATAAGTGTAATGTAACCCAGTGATTTTGTAGGTAGAGGTAACCAACATAGGCTCTACTTAAGGTGGCACATCCATAACTGAAGTGTAACCCAGTGATTCTCTAAGTAGATTTAACCAACATAGGCTGCACTTAAGGTGGCGCATCCATAGGTGTAGTGTAACCCAGTAATTTGGTAAGTGGAGCTAACCAACATAGGCTCACTTACGGTTGGTAACCCATATGTGTAGTGTAACCCAGTGATTCAGAAAATAGAGGTAAGCGACAAAGGCTGCACTTAAGGTGGCGCTTCCATAAGTGTAGCGTAACTTAGTGATTCCGTAGGTAGGGCTCATAAACATAGGCTTTAATTAAGGTTGAACACCCATACGTGTAGTGTAGTTCAGTGATTCTGAAGGTACAGCTAACCAGCATAGGCTGCAATGTAGGCTGGACACCCATAAGTGAAGTGAAACCTAGTGATTCTGAAGGTAGAGGTAACCAATATATACACTACTTAAGGTGGCACACTCATAACCGTAGTGTAACCCAGTGATTTTCTAGGTAGAGGTAACCAGCGTTAGCCGCACATCAGGTGGCGCACCCATAAGTGTAGTGCAACCCAGTGATTCTGCAGGTAGAGCTAACAAACATAGGCTGCATTTAAGTCTGGACACCTATAACTGTAGTGTTACCTTGTGATTCTGTAGCTAGAGCATACAAAAATAGGCTGCACTTGAAGTAGCTCACCCATAAGTGTAGTCATTCTGTTGTTCTGCAAGTAAACGTAACAAACATACGCCGCACTTAGAGTTGGATACCTATAAGTTAAATGTAACCCAGTGATTCTGAAGTTAGAGCAAATCAACATAGGCTGCACTTAAGGTGGCGCACCCATAACTGTAGTGTAACTCAGTAATTCTGTACGTAGAACATACAAACATAGGCTGCACTTAAGGTTGGATACCCATATGTGTGGTGTAAGCAAGTGATTCTTAAACTAAAGGTAACCAACATAGGCTGCACTTAAGGTGGCGTTCCCATAAGTCTAGTGTAATCCAGTGATTCTGTAAGTAGACTTAACAATCATAGGCTGAACTTGAAGCTGGACACAATTAAGTGTAGTGTAACCCAGTGATTCTGAAGGTACAGCTAATAAACAGAGGCTTCAATTAAGGTTGGACACCCATACCTGTAGTGTAGTTCAGTTATTCTAAAGGTAGAGGTAACCAACATAGGCTGCACTTAAGGTGGCGCTTCCATGAGTGTATTGTAACCCAGTGATTCTGTACGTAGAGCTTACAAACATACGCTGAACTTTATCTGGGGCACCCATAAGTCTAGTGTGATCCAGTGATTCTCTAAGTAGACCTAACAATAACAGGCTGCACGTAAGGCTGGACACCAAAAAGTGTAGTCTAACCCAGTTAGTCTGTAGGTAGGGCTAATAAACATAGCCTTCAATTAAGGTTGGACACCCATAGGTGTATTTGAGGTCAGTGATTCTGAAGGATTAGCTATCTGGGATAGGCTGCACTTAAGGTTGCCACCCATAAGTGAAGTGAAACCCATTAATTTTGAAGTTAGAAGTAACCAACATAGGCTCTACTTAAGGTGGCGCACCCGTAAGTGTAGTGTAACACAGTTATTCTGTAGGTAGAGTTAATAAACATAGGCTGCAATTAAGGTTGGACACCCATAAGTGTAGTGTAACCCAGCGATTTTAAAGGTAGAGGTTACCAAGATGGGCTGCACTTAAGGTGTCGCACCCATAAGTGTATTGTAACCAAATGATACTGTAAGTCGACCTTACCCACATAGGGTGCACTTAAGGCTGGACACCCATAAGTAAAGTGTAACCCAGTGATTCTGAAGGTAGAGCTAACTAACATAGGCTGCAATTAAGGTTGGACACCCATATGTGTAGTGTAACCGAATGTTTCTGAGTTTAGAGGTAACAAACATAGACTCTACTTAAGGTGGAGCACCCATAAGTGTAGTGTTTGTCAGTGATTCTCTAGGTAGAGGTAATAAACATACGCTGCAATTAAGGTTGGACACCCATAAGTGTGGTGTAACCCAGTGAGTTTAAAGGTAGCGCTTACAAAGATAGGCTGCACTTAAGGGAGCGCACCCATAAGTGTAATGTAACCCAGTGATGCTGAAAGTAGAGATAACCAAGACAGGCTGCATTTAAGGTTGGACACCCAAAAGCGTCTTGTCACCCGGTGATCCTGTTGGTGGAGCTTACAAAGATAGGCTGCACTTCAGGAGTTTGGAAACTTAAGATCTTAAAGTCAGCCAAAATCTTGAATTCAGGATTTTAGAAATCTAAAATCTTGTAGTCAGCAAAAATGTTGCATTGAAAATTTTGGAAAGCTAAAGTGATGGAGTCAACCAAAATCATGTATTGAAAATGTTTAAAAACCAAAATCTTGACTTTAGGTTTTTAGAAAGCTAATATCTTGAAGTCAGCCAAAATCTCGAATCCAGGATTTTAAAAGGCCAAAATCTTATAGTCAACTAAAATCTTGAATTCATGTCTTTGGAAAGCTAAAATCTTGAAGTCAGCCAAAATCTTGAATTGGGGAGTTTGAAAAGTTAAAATCTTGAAGTCAGGCAAAAACTTAATATCAAGATTTTGGAAAGGTAAAATCTTGAAGTCAGCCAAAATATTGACCTTAGTATTTTAAAAAGCTGAGATTTTGACTCAGCCAAAGTCTTGAATTCAGGATTTTGGAAAGCAAAAATCTTGAAGTTAGCCAAAATCCTGAATTCAGGATTTTGGAAAGCTAAAAGCTTGAAGTCAGCCAAAATTTTAAATTCAGGATGTTGGAAAGTAAAAATCTTGAAGTCAGCCAAAATCTTCAATTCATGAGTTTGGAAAGCTGAAATCTTGAAGTCGGCAAAAAACTTGAACTCAGCTACAATCTTGATATCACGATTTTGAAAGGTAAAATCTTGAACTTAGCAAAAGTCATTTATTAAAGAATTGCGAAAGCTAATGTTTTGAAGTCAGCAAAAATCTTAAATTCAAAATTTTAGAAAGTGAAAATTTTCAAGTCAGCCTAACCCGTGAATTCAGGAATTTTGAAAGCTAAAATCTTAAAGTCAGCCAAACTCTTGAATTCAGGACTTTGGAAATCTAAAAACTTCAAGTCAGCCATAAAAAAAATTTGGAAAGTTTAAGTCTTGAAGTCAGTCA
The DNA here is from genome assembly GCF_958299795.1 of Porites lutea. Taxonomy (NCBI): domain Eukaryota; kingdom Metazoa; phylum Cnidaria; class Anthozoa; order Scleractinia; family Poritidae; genus Porites; species Porites lutea. Next base: position 11,246,271 of record NC_133207.1, on the reverse strand, counting down.
AAATCTTGAAAGCTAAAATATTGCACTAAACTAAAATCATGCAGTCAGCCAAAATCTTAAGTTCAGGATATTGGAAAAACAAAATCTTGAACTCAGCTAAAATCTTAAATTCAGAATTTTAGAAAGATAAAATCTTGAATTCAGGATTTTAAAAACCTAAGATCTTGAATGCAGCCAAAACCTCGTAGTTACTAAAACAAGGAATGACCTACAATGACCTACAATGACCTACAATGATCTACAATGACCTACAATGAGCTACTATGACCGAGCGTGTAATCCCTGTAATGAGCTAAAATGAAGATTTTAGAAAAAGACAAAAAAAAAAGACCAGGGGACGTCTGTCTTAGTTACTAAAACAAGGAATAACCTACAATGACCTACAATGATCTACGATGAGCTACTACGAGCTACAATGAGCTGCTACGAGCTAAAATTAGTTAAAATAAGCCCTACAATGAGCTACAAAATGACAGACAATGATGTTTGTCGTGTGTCACGCTTGGACGTGACACTAGGCTTATAGTCTCAAATTGCCAAGCACATTTTGAAAAGGCACAACAAAAATTGTGCCTGATCTCAGGTAACTTGAGAAAGTTGAAAATAGATTATTGCAATCTCGTCTTTACCGGTATAGCACTATTATATCCTGTATTGACGGAATTAAGTCATGCAGGCACTTCCTTATTTGGCCTAGATTGGTATGGACCGCTGAGCAGGATATGGATTTTACTATTTAGCGTTACCAACAGAGTATCCTGTTGGACCGAAAGCCATTTAAAGGGTCTTATGATGTCTTATACAGGCCAGGGTACTTTAAAAAAATGAACAATTTTTCTTTTGAACAGGGTCAGAATTTGAAGGCCTCCTTTGTTCATGTCTACCCTTACGTCCCTTGAAGATCCCCCCGGATCGACTGTTGGGGTGACTGTGTTTGTTCTATTTGTTTGAAAAAAAGACAAGACAAAATAAAACTAATGCGAAAGGTTGTAAGGGATGGTTTTATTACACTGTAAATGTATCTCCATGCGTAATAATTAGAGATGCTGTCATCGTTAAATGGGCTGTTATGCAGTAGACTAAACGCGTTACGTTTACGCACACTTGTCCCCTGATCTTTTTTTTTTGTCTTTTTCTAAAATCTTCATTTTAGCTCACTACAGGGATCACACGTTCGGTCATAGTAGCTCATTGTAGGTCATTGTAGATCATTGTAGATCATTGTAGGTCATTGTAGGTCATTGTAGATCATTGTAGGTCATTGTAGGTCATTGTAGCTCATTGTAGGTCATTGCAGGTCATTCCTTGTTTTAGTAACTACGGCCAAAACCTTGAATTCAGGATTTTGGATAGGTAAAATCATGAACTTAGCAGAAGTCTCTTATTAAGGAGTTTCGAAAGCTAAAGTTTTGAAGTCAGCCAAAATCTTAAATTCAGGATTTTAGAAAGTTTAAATCTTGAAGTCAGCCAAACTCGTGAATTTATAATTTTTGAAAGCTAAAATCTTGAAGTCAGCCAAAATCTTGAATTCAGGATTTAGAAAACTAAAATCTTCAAGTCAGCCAAACTCTCGAATTTAGGAGTTTCAAAAGTTAAAATCTTGATGTCAGCAAAAATCTTCAATTCAGGGTTTTGGATAGTAAAGATCCTTACGTCAGTCAAAATGTTGAATTCAGGATTTTGGAAAGTTAAAATCTTGAAATCAGCTAAAACCTTTTTTTTATTATTATTATTTGGCACACACACACAATTACAATACATTACATTTACAATTCATTACAGGTAACTGTTATCGTTTACAAAAAAGAAATAAAAAGAAAAAGAAGGACTAAGTCCACAAAAATACTATAGATTATATATATACAATTAAGAGAAGGTTGCCTGCCTTATGGTCCTCCATCACCCATCTGCCCGTTTGCCACTGTTACTTTAATTAACTGTATTGGTCAAGTTATATTCTGAGGGGCATTGTTTAAAAGTAGCCCATTTCTTCCTAAAAGAGGCTAAGTTATTATTATCAAACGCAATCTGTTTCTCAATTTTTATGGAGCGTATGACTAACTGAGTGTACACTTGTAGCATAGGAATAGTGTTTCGTAGTTTGCAACTATGTATATAATGTCTAGCAATGAGGAGGAAGTGGTGTAGGAGAAGATTGGATATGTTGTCGATTAAGCCGAGACAAAGAGCTGGCGAAAAGGGGATAATGTTCAAGTTGGTCAAGTCGAGCTCTTCGGAGGTCCATTGCGAAACATTATTCCAAAAAGTCTGAGTTGATCTACAACGCCAAAAAAAGATGCGCAACCCAAAAAGAACAGGAGTCTGTTTCCTTTTTGCCTATCTTAAGAAGGAAGTCATTTGTAGCTACTCTTCTATGCAGAAATTTGAATTGAAACACCCTTAACTTTGTTTCCGTAGTACATAGAAAAGGTAGCTGATAGGTATTATCCCAGTTCACTTGTACATTTGAAAAAAGATCTTCAGCAAGTCACTTTCCCTGGCTTTTCACTGGAGAGGAAGTCTTTCTTTAGAGCAAAATCTGATAAAACGTTTTGCAAACTTTCCCGCAAGGGAACAGGTTGTCGGTGGCTTTTTCCAAGGTAGTGAAGTTTTGATTGTTGGAACATTTTTTCCTGAAATGTTTAAGGGCAGATACTACTTTATAGTACTATAGATAGTTCGGGTGTTACAAAAACTAAGACCCTCGAAAACTAAGACCTAAGACCTAAGACCCGTCTTAATTTTCGAGATTACGAAAACTAAGACCCCCTAAAATCGAATCCGTCAAAATATAAAGTCAAATTGTAACCGAAATAGGTCTGATGTGTCAAATTATATCATGTTCGATCCTTTCCACCGAGTTTTAGGTCAAATTTAACGGTAAATTTAGGCGCTGTGGCTATATAGCCAGTAACCGGTCAAGGTTTTCAAAACACTAAATGGCCGGCAGTCCTATATTCTCAGTGAATTTCTCAAAATCGAAAGATTCTAGCCAATCTAAACTACCTTATTCTCCTTTATTTTCGCGGGACTTAACTTTCGCGAAAATTTTCTCGGCACATTTCGCGAGTCTTTAATTTCGCGATCGCGGAGAAAAACTGTGTTTGCAGGGAATTTAATTTCGCGAAATAGACGATTAAGTGACTTTATTTTTTCTTTTTTACAAAAATTGTACGTTAATCAACAGTTGAAACAAAACCAGTATGCTGTCCCTTAGCGGCAGCCGTATTCCTCTAAAAGTCAGTCTTACAGTAACAAAAAAATCTTCTTCTTCCGAGTCATCATCGAGTATCATGGAGAGTATCGTTACATGTCCTTTCTAGGAGATCTCAATAGAACCTTCAGTCTCTTCAAATTGATTCTCAGGGGGAAGACTAAACGATTCATCTAATAGTTGGGCGATGGCAGCCTTTTCCCACCCTTTAGCGATGTGACAATTTTTAAAATTTTTAAAACCAAAATAAGTGAGCAGCACTCCGCGAACTGCTGCTGTAAAACTTATTTATTCTCCTACGCGTTTCGCCTAACTAACATAGACTTCTTCAGGGAGTTTTACAATCAAGTACTAAACGCCTGTATTTAAGCCATAATATGACTAAAAATAATGATGGTCGCAAACATTGAAGGTTCGGCCGGATTTACGAAAAGGAACAGGCGCAGCTGTGAAATTTTTTTACGCAAGGCGTGAGAAAACTTTGGGGCCATGGTTTTAGCTAAAATTAGTAATAAACAAATTTTACAGCAACAGTTCGCAGAGTGCTGCTCACTACTGGTTTAGTTTGAAAAATTTTAAAAATTTTCCAAAATTTTAAAAATTAACATCTAAAGTTGATAGATGATAGCTCCTTGTACTAACACCTTGTGTTAAAAACTGTTTAGGACCCTTGAAAACACAAATACATGATTTTCTATGTCCATTAAATTTCGCGAGATCAAAGTTCGCGGTCGTTATTTTTCGCGGGTCTTTAAGTTCGCGAATTTTTTAAAATCGCGAAAATCGCAAATTTAAGAACCCGCGAAAATTAAGGAGAATAAGGTATCATATATCGATTTAGAAAAGTCAAGCGATCCTGAAATGCTTTACAGATCTCAAGTGTAGTGTTTGGTTTACGCTGGGCTCAGAGGAGGAAACCATGTTTTGTGACACTTAGAACTTTTTTCAGCTCGACTGCGGGTAAAGGTTTTCCAAACACTAAATGGCCGACAGTCCTATATTCTCAGTAAATTTCTCAAAATAGAAAGATTCTAGCCAATCTAAATTATCATATGTCGATTTAGAAAAGTCAAGCGATCCTGAAATGCTTTACAGATCTCAAGTCTAGTGTTTGGTTTACGCTGAACCATGCTTTGTGACACTTTTCAGCTCGACTGCCGGTCAAGGTTTTCAAAACACTAAATGGCCGGCAGTCCTATAATCTCAGTCGTAGTTAATAAAACAAGGAATGATCTACAATGACCTACAATGAGCTACTATGACCGAACGTGTAATCCCTGTAATGAGCTAAAATGAAGATTTTAGAAAAAGACAAAAAAAAAAGATCAGGGGACGTGTGTCGCAGTTACTAAAACAAGGAATAGTCTACAATGACCTACAATGGCCTACATTGACCTACAATGATCTACAATGATCTACGATGAGCTACTACAAGCTACAATGAGTTACTGTGAGCTAAAATGAGTTAAAATAAGCCCTACAATGCACGTACAATGGGTGGTTTCGAAAACGAAGCACCCAAGATCCAAAACGAAGCACCCAAAACTCGAAAACGAAGCACCCAAAACTCGAAAACGAAGCACCCAAATCTCGAAAACGAAGCACCCAAAACTCGAAAACAAAGCACCCAAGATCGAAAACGAAGCACCCAAAACTCGAAAACTTGCTGTTACTGTTTTTGTTACTGTTGTTTTTAAAAGGGTCAAGAAAGGAAAATTATGCACAGCTTTTGGCGTCTGTGGTGGGCTTCAGAAATAGGGAGCTTCCAGTTCCATTTTGCCAAGAATAAAAATGCAGAATGTCGGTAGTATAGTTGTACTGATTCTTGTGTGGATGGGATCGGGAATTACAGCAAGTATCCCCGTACAAAATGATGAGCGTTTTCTATTCCATTCCTCGTTAGGGCCATTTGCAAATTAGGGTAGTTAAGGGTGGATCGGTGGCATAAAAAGCATATCTCCAGGCTTCGCCCCACCGGCCGCCTTCTCAGTAGCTTAACTCTCGTTTTTTTATTCGCTCCTTTTATTTTAAAATTCTCCTGTTCCCCACCATAGAGCCTGATCCCAGGCTATTACCCTCGAACAAATTCTGCCTGGATCTGATCTGATCTGATCACGCAGTGTCATAAATATCCAATATGGTAGACTGCAAAACAGTCGGTTTTTTTTCTCAAAATCAGTAAAGAAGTCGGTAAAGCGTTGCGTAAGAGTAATACGCGCGAGCCTCACACTCCGTTTTCAGCCTCGTTTCAGACCTTTTGTGTTACTGCTCACGCGTACTTGAATACGCCAAAATCTGCTGACGGACAGTTTTGAAGTCTACATAAACATGCATACCGAAAAAACGCATATTAAGGTAAGATGTATCAAGTATAGCGAGACCAATAATAAAATTAATGCATTATATCCCATCTAGGAACGTTCAGTTAAACAGTTGGCAGGCTCTTATAAAACCTTGGGATGGATTTTGTGGGCCTTTGGAGGTGCGGACGCATCCGCTGCCTCCACCTGATTCGGATTGCGTCATGCAAGACGTACAGCCTACAGTGGTTTCGAGTTTTGGGTGCTTCGTTTTCGAGATTTTGGGGTCTTCGTTTTCGATCTAGGGTGCTTCGTTTTCGAGTTTTGGGTGCTTCGTTTTCGAGATTTGGGTGCTTCGTTTTCGAGTTTTGGGTGCTTCGTTTTCGAGATTTGGGTGCTTCGTTTTCGAGATTTGGGTGCTTCGTGCTTCGGTCTTCGTTTTCGAGTGCTTCGTTTTCGAAACTACCCGTACAATGAGCTACAAAATGACAGACAATGATGTTTGTCGTGTGTCACGCTTGGACGTGACACTAGGTTTATAGTATCAAATTGCCAAGCACGTTTTGAAAAGGCACAACAAAAATTGTGCCTGATCTCAGGTAACTTGAGAAAGTTGAAAATAGATTATCGCAATCGCGTTTTTACCGGTATAGCACTATTATACCCTGTATTGACGGAAGTCATACAGGCACTCCCTTATTTGGCCTAAATGGGTATGGGCCGCTGAGCAGGATATGGATTTTACTATTTAGCGTTACCAACAGAGCATCCTGTTGGACCGAAAGCCATTTAAAGGGTCTTATGATGTCTTATACAGGCCAGGGTACTTTAAAAAAATGAATAATTTTTCTTTTGAACAGGGTCAGAATTTGAAGGCCTCCTTTGTTCATGTCTACCCTTACGTCCCTTGAAGATCCCCCCGGATCGACTGTTGGGGTGACTGTGTTTGTTCTATTTGTTTGATGCGAAAGGTTGCAAGGGATGGTTTGGACAAAAGTCACAGTATCATCATACACATATTATTACACTGTACATTTATCTCCAAGCGTAATAATTACAGATACTGTCATCATTAAATGGGCTGTCATGCAGTAGACTAAACGCGTTACGTTTACGCACACATGTCGCCTGATCTTTTTTTTTTGTCTTTTTATAAAATCTTCATTTTAGCTCATTACAGGGATTACACGTTCGGTCATAGGAGCTCATTGTAGATCATTGTAGGTCATGGTAGGTCATTGTAGGTCATTGTAGGTCATTCCTTATTTTAGTAACTACGTAATCTCACTAAATTCCACAAAATCAAAAAAAAAAAGAAAAAAAAAACAGCCATTAGTATAAAAGTTTCCTGACGTCCCTTTTTTTAACTCACAGAAGTTACTGTCTTCACACCCAGTCAGGCCAGTTTTTCTATCTGTCTTTTTTACACAAATACAACAGCGACAAAAATTTATTAAGGTATTTCCAGTTACATACGTGGCATTACCTATTCCCTTAAAAAAGAATAATTAATTGATTGTTTGACTTACTTTTGAAATTACATGATCTTGTCTACAATTCATAGATACATGTATATCTGCGTAAGAGCTTAAAACAGTATAGGACTGCCGGCCATTAAGTGTTTTGAAAACCTTGACCGGCAGTCGAGCTGAAAAGTGTCACAAAACATGGTTCAGCGTAAACCAAACAATAGACTTGAGATCTGTAAAGCATTTCAGGATCGCTTGACTTTTCTAAATCGACATATGATAGTTTAGATTGGCTAGAATCTTTCGATTTTGAGAAATTTACTGAGAATATAGGACTGCCGGCCATTTTGTGTTTTGAAAACCTTGACCCGCAGTCGAGCTGAAAAAAGTTCTAAGTGTCACAAAACATGGTTTCCTCCTCTGAGCCCAGCGTAAACCAAACACTACACTTGAGATCTGTAAAGCATTTCAGGATCGCTTGACTTTTCTAAATCGACATATGGTAGTATAAATTAGCGGGAACCTTTCGATTTTGTGAAATTTACTAAGAATATAGAACTGCCGGCCATTTAATGTTTTGAAAACCTTGATCGGTTACCGGCCATATAGCCACAGCGAAATTTAGGGGTCTTAGTTTTCGTAATCTCGAAAACTAAGACCCCTCTTAGATTTCGTAATTACGAAAACTAAGACCCCCACCAAAACAATCTCTTAAATTTCTACAAAGTCGAATTACCACCGTTTGAAGACTATAACCGTAAGACAAACAAAAACTACTATCATACGCGTGCTAGACGATCCGCTTCTTCTAACAATTTGCAGACATACATTATCAATATTGTCCCTTTAAGAAGAGGATGAAAGCTATAGACTACCTACGTATAATTGTACACCGATAATATGCCTTACCCCTATAATTTTGGTTGTTTATCCTTAAAGTCATAAAATTGGTTTCCACTGGAGATGGATTTTTGTCTTCGTTGCGGGCTGACATGTCGCTGCGACGGCCCGGGTTGCTCGAAGCATGGTTAGTGCTAACCAGCGTTAAATACCATGGACACCTTTACATTTTGATACCTCTTAACCAACGGTTTGCGCTAACCAGGCTTCGAGCAACCGGCCCCATTGCTAAGTGGTCAACGGCGTTATCTGTTAAACATCACACAAAAATACGGATTTTTTTTCCTTTTCTGGCAGGGTCAGAGATAGAAGAGTGCTTTTATAAAAAGGGCGAAAAAAGGAGAATATGCTACATTGCGTTTTTCTAGCGTTTGTTTTTATCGATGCCACTCCGGAGATCACCTGGTTACAATGCAAAGGTAGTTGAGGGGTAGGGGTGGGGGGCAAGGACAAATGGTCTGTGAGGGATAATCGCTAAAATCACTCATGAAATAATAAAAAAAAAACGAATGAGTGAATGAATTTCCTGTGCTAGCAAAGCATCGTTTCGAGAATTAGAGTTCTAATTTCAGAACAATAAAATAAACAAACAATCAATACAAAGTGAAGATTAGGTGACAGTAGGTTACCAGAGGTCAGGATTCCCGGGGTAATAATTTTCGGCGGGAAAATTGATCACATGAGTTCTTGCTCGTGGCGGCGTGTTCGATCGGGATCTCCTCGATCGAAAATGTCCCTTTTCCGAAAATTTCATCTTCCTAAGCTATCAAAAAGTAAAGCAGTATCTGGAAATTATATCAATTCAAGTATCCAGTGCTTCGATTGCAACAATTATCTACCCGCGGTATCGCCGGTTTTTAATGGGCAAATAAAAAATAACATCGACTCACGCGAGAGGTCTTTTGACCCACCAAGACTAGCAATTCCCTCCCCCGCTCCCCTCCCCGCGCTCCCCGCTGGTCCACGACAACCGCTGGACACAAACCCCCGCAGGTGATAGTTACAGGTAACGCAATCTCGATCGCAGAGACACAAAGAAAAACATCCATCTCCAGTGGAAAGCCAATTTTATGATTTAAAGGATAAACAACAAAATTAAAGACCAATAGGGGTAAGGCATATTTTCAGTGTACAATAGATACGTAGGAAGTCTATGGCATGGTCCTCTTTTTAAAGCGAGTCTTCAAATTGTTAGCGGATCGTAGATCACCACGCGTATGATAGTAGTTTTTGTTTGTCTTACGGATTATAGTCTTCAAACGGTGGTAATTCGACTTTGCAGAAATTTTAGAGATTGTTTTGGTGGGGGTCTTAGTTTTCGTAATTACGAAAACTAAGAGGGGTCTTAGTTTTTTTCGACCCCTAAATTTACCGTTAAATTTGACCTAAACTCGGTGGAAAGGACCGAACATGATATAATTTGACAGATCAGACCTATTTCGGTTACAATTTGACTTTATATTTCGACGGATTCGATTTTACGGGGTCTTAGTTTTCGTAATCTCGAAAACCAAGACGGGTCTTAGGTCTTAGGTCTTAGTTTTCGAGGGTCTTAGTTTTCGTAACACCCTAGATAGTTCGTCTTCATACTATACTTGGTAATGAAAGCAGTGTAGCTTAGGAAATTATAATTTGAGTGGTCAAGCAAATCGTTAACATCTTTCTCTCCTGCATGAAACCATGACTTATAAAAGAAAGGCTTATTATCAATTCTTATAAGCGAATTTAGCCAAATCTGGGAGAAGGGGAAATTTAAGTTGTCTTCACTATAAACTTAATATCAGGATTTTGGAAACGTAAATCTTAAAGTCAGCAAAAATATTGACTTCAGTATTTTAAAAAGCTACGATTTTGACTCAGCCAAAATCTTAAATTCAAGATTTTGGAAAGCTAAAATTTTGAGGTCAGCCAAAATCTTGAATTCAGGATTTTCGAAAGCTAAAATCTTGAAGTCAGCCAAAATCTTACATTCAGGATTTTGCAAAAGTTAAAATCTTCAAGTCAGCCAAAATCTTGAATTTAGGATTTTGAGAAGTTAAAATCTTGATGTCAGCAAAAATCTTCAGTTCGGGATTCTGGAAAGTTAAGATCTTGAAGTCAGCCAAAATCTTAAATTCAGGATTTTGGAAAGTTAAAGTCCTAAGGTCAGGCAAGATCTTGAAATAAAGATTTTGGAAAGCTAAAATGTACAAGTCAGCCAAAATCTGGAATTCCGTATTTTAAAAAGCTAAAATCTTGAAGTCAGCCAAAATCTTGAATTCAGGATTTTGGTAGACTAAAATCTGGGAAACAGCCAGAATCTTTAATTCCGTATTCTGGAAAGCGAAAATCTTTACGTCAGCCAAAGTCTTCAATTCAAGATTTTGAAAAACTAAAATCTTCAAGTGAACCAAAATCTTGTATTCAGGATTATAAGAAGCTAGAATCTTGAAGTCAGCCAAATTCTTGTATTCAGGACTTTGGAAAGCTAAAGTCATGAAGTCAACCAAAATCTTGAATTCAGGGTTTTCAAAAGCCACAATCTTAAATTCACGTCTTTAAAAAGCCAAAATCTTGAATTCAGCCACAATCTTGAATTTAAGAGGTTGGAAAAATCAAATCTTGAAGTCAGCCAAAATCTTTAAATCAGGATTTTGGAAAGGTAAAAACTTGAAAGTAGCCAAAATCGTGAATTTAGGATTTTGTAAAGCTATTATCTTAAAGTCAGCCAAAATCTTGAATTCAGGATTTTTAAAAGCTTAAGTCTTCAAGTCAGCGAAAATGTTGAATTCAGGATGTTGGAAAGTTTAAATCTTGAAGACAGCCGAAATCTTGAACTCAGGATTTTGGAAAGTTAAAATCTACAAGTCAGACAAAGTCTTGAAATCTAGATTTTGGAAAGCTAAAATATTAAAGTCAGCCAGAACCTTCAAGTCAGCCAAAATCTTGAATTGAGGCTTTTGAAAAGCGAAAATCTTGAAGTCAGCCACAATCTTGAAATAAGATACAATCTTAAATTCGGTTGTTTGGAAACCTAAAATTTTGAAGTAAGCCAAAATCTTGAATTTAGGATTTCGAAAGCTAAAATGTTGAAGACGGCCAAAATCTTAAACTCAAGATGGTAGAAAGTTTAAATCTTGAAGGCAGCCGAGATCTTTAATCCAGGATTTTGGAAAGTTAAAATCTTTTAGTAAGCCAAAGTCTTGACTCCAGGAGCCAAAATCTTAAAGTCAGACAAAATATTGAACTCAGCATTTTGGAATGGTAAAATTATAAAGTCAGCCAACATTTTGATATCAGGATTTTTCAAAGGTAAAATCTTAAAATCAGCCAAAATCTGTATATCAGGATTTTGGAAAGTTAAAATGTTGAAGTCAGCCAAAACCTTGAATTCGGTATTTTAAAACGCTAAAATCTTGAGGTCAGCCAAAATCTTGAATTCTGTATTTTGGAAAGCTAAAGTCTTAAAGTCAGCAAAAAACTTGAATTGCGAATTTTGGAAAGCTAAAAACTTAAGGTCAGCCAAAATCTTGAATTTGAGATTTTGGAAAGCTAAAATCTTGAAGTCAGCCAAAATATTGAATTCAGGAGTTTGGAAACCTAAGATCTTGAAGTCGGCCAAAATCCTGAATTCAGGATTTTGGGAAGCCAAAATGTTGAAGTCAACCAAAATCTTGAATTCAAGATTTTGAAAGCTAAGATCTTGATGGCAGCCAAAATCTTGACGTCAGCAAAAATCTTGAATTCAGGATATTGGAAAGTTAAAATCTTGAAGTCAGCCGAAATCTTGAATTCAGGATTTTGGAAAGGTTTAATCTTTAAGTCAGCCAAAGTCTTGAAATCAGGATTTTGGAAAGGTAAAATCTTAAAGTCAGCCAAAATCTTGATATCAGGATTTTTCAAAGGTAAAATCTCGAAGTCATAAAGAATCTTGAATCCAGGACTTTGAAAACCCAAAACCTTAAAGTCAGCCAAAATATTGAACTCAACATTTTTCAAAGGTAAAATCTTAAAGTCAGCCAAAATCTTGTATTCAGGATTTTGGAAAGCTAAAGTCCTGAAGGCAACCATAATCTTGAATTGAGGATATTGGAAAGTTAAAATCTTGAAGTCAACAAAAATCGTGAATTCAGGATTTTGAAAAGCTAAAATGTTGATGGCATCCAAAATCTTGAGGTCAGCCCGAATTTTTAATTCGCTACTTTGAAAAGCTAAAATGTTGAAGTCAGCCAAAATCTTGAATTCAGTATTTTGAAAAGCTAAAATTTTGAGGTCAGCCAAAATCTTGAATTTAGGATTTTGGTTAGCTAAAATCTTAAAGTCAGCAAAACTCTTGAATTCAGAATTTTGCAAATCAAAAATCTTGAAGTCAGCAAAAATCGTGAAATCACGATTTTGGAAAGCTAAACTCTTGAAGTTATTTTAAATCTTGAAGTCAGGAGTCTGGAAGGCTAAGATCTTGAAGTCAGCCCAAATTTTAAATTTAGAATTTTGGAAAGATAAAATCTTGCTGTCAGCCCAAATCTATAATTTAGGGTTTTGGAAAGCTAAAATCTTAAGCTCAGCCAAAAACTTGAATTCAGGATTTTGGAAAGCTAAAATCTTAAAGTCAGCCAAAATCTTGAATTCAGGATTTTTAAACGCTTAAGTCTTGAAGTCAGCGAAAATCTTCAATTCAGGATGTTGGAAAGTTTAAATCTTGAAGTGAGCGGAAATCTTTAATTTAGGATTTTGGAAAGTTAAAATCTACAAGTCAGCCAAAGTCTTAAAATCTAGATTTTTGAAAGCTAAAATCTTGAAGTCAGCCAGAATCTTCAAGTCAGCCAAAATCTTGAATTGAGGCTTTTGAAGAGCGAGAATTTTGAAGTCAGCCACAATCTTGAAATAAGATACAATATTGAATTCAGTTGTTTGGAAAGCTAAAATCTTAAAGTCAGCCAAAACCTTGAATTTAGGATTATGGAGAGCTAAGGTCTTGAAGTCGGCCAAAATCTTGAATTCAGGATTTTCGAAAAAAAAAGATGTAGAAGTCGGCCAAAATCTTGTATTTAGGATTTTGGACAGCGAAAGTCTTGAAGTCAACCAATAACTTGAATTCAGGATTTGGAAAGATAAAATCATAAAGTCAGCCAAAATCTTGAATTCAGGATGTTGGAAGGCTAAAATCTTGAAGTCAGCCAAGATCTTAAACTCAGGATTTTGGAAAGCTAAAATCTTAAGGTCAGCTAAAATCTTCAATTCAGGATTTTGGAAAGCTAGAGTCTTAAGAGCGGATATCAGTAAATATCGACCAGAGGTCTACAAAAGTGAAAAATCCAAAAGTCTCAAAAAAAATTCACAAAGTAGCACTAGGTAAGCTATTAACATAAACGTAATTTTTACTTCGATCCGATAATTATTTTCCATGTACGGGGGGGGGTTATTGGTTTCGCGGCGCTCGGACCGGGTTTTCCAGGCCGGAGACCATGTGTCACAAAAAAATGGTTTTAAAATTCAAATCCGTTGTAATGCGGACAACAAATAACTTATTCAGAAGAGTACATAATTGCACACATTTTAAGTGGTGATTTACTCAGTTTGAACGAAAGTGTAATATTTTGGATATTTTTCATTATTTTCAACATTTTGAACGTTTTCGTTCAATGAAAAAATGGCAAATTTCAAAGCCCCACATCGTCGACTGGTACCTCGATTTCAGTAACGAGTCTTATACCACGTTAACGAACGTTATCTCTCATTTCAAAATCTGTTTTCAAAACTATGGGCAACTTAAAAGAAAATTTTTGAGGCCAAAAGATACAAGTAGTACTCCTCCGAAATTTGAGCTTTCCAGACTCAGCGGGCCATGCTAAAAACTCAGAAAAATGCCATAAGAAATCAGTTTGAGCAACAGTGGTTTAACGTTATCAGCTATCAGAAACCAACACGTGTTTATCGAGCGGTATGATAAAATTTAAAGCCGTTTTCAAACAAGAAAAGCAGAGTTTAGCCATCTTCTGCTACCACACGCACTAGTCACGTAAGGTTGTTAAAGGGCAAAGCACAATAATAAACTTCAAAAAGCACAACGCTTCTGCGTCCAGGAATTAGACTTTAGCGGACAGAACAATGCCTGCGAGTGTATGTTTTATACCTTAGCATGGGTTTCCTAGATATTGGAAATAAAAAACATCAAGGACAGCATCGGCAAGAGCATCTTCGGCTGCTCTCAAACGACGGAGATTGCGTTACTTTTCACAGATTGACCGCTTACCACCTGTTTTTGGGCTCGCATTTCGACGGAACGCTTGCCTCGCAAGAGGCGCGGCACGGATCTGAACTCTTCTTCACGAGACTGAATTTATCGGAAATATGCCACCATCACCAACAACACGAGCTTTTTTCGGGTATTTGTCGTTTTTTATACGAAAAGTTCGTGTAAGCAGATTCACGCAAAAACCATTTGGCTTAAAAAATGTGTTTAAAAGCCCACCCTGGATTTGAAGCAAAAAGTATTTCCTCGAAATAAGCTAAAAAATACCTAATTCACGCGGTGAAAAAATGTATGATTATGGAAGGATTATCGAATTCGCGCCTAACCTGAGGGATTTCCCAATTTCCCGTGATGTAGGATTAGGGGTAGGAAAAAAGCCCATAACCTGCTCCTGTCGTTGTGAATTTCCTCGAGATCAAAAATTTCAGTAAGAACCAAAACAACAGCTTAAAGGAGGTGCACACACCTTAACCTAGCCAGGGAAAAGGGGCTTCTGATTGAGCTAAACTGTCATTGATAAACGGTGCAATTAGTTAGACCTGTTACTATCTCCCGCGCAACCACAGGAACAAGTCCAGCCATTTGGGTCCGAGGGCGGGGAGTACTTTGACGCGGTCCTGTCGGAGACTTTCGGGGGTAGGGGGCGAGGCAAATCGAAAATAACTTCTCTTTTTTTTTGTGAAGTACATCATTTCTCGCACGGTTGACAAGATGACGGCGGACTCCGTTGCAGTGGAAAGGCCCCTTTGAAACATGTCCCGGCAACACGCAGGGCATCACGAAATTGACGTCAACACCTTGAATCAACTCGATGAAGAGGGAGAGGCGATAAGTCCCATCTTAAAAGATGCTTGATGTCTAGACGTGAATAGTCTGTCCGCAGTCATTTTTCATTTTGTATATCGGGACCATTTGACAGCGCACGAGTGAACCGGAGCGCAGTAACGAGCCCTAACCTCACCCCATTGCCCTTGCGGTCAATAAATCATCGCGTTTTTCATTTTTTTTATGCGCGTTCGAGAACCTCCAAAGGGAATATTGAGGGTCTTTGTACAGTTTCAGTTTATTTTACCGACAAAAAAGAACAAAACAAAGCAAAAGACAAGTATACAGAAATACACAAGAGCCCAAAAAGAAACCATAAGGATTAGGTCATCCCCTTTTCGTTCGTTTAGTGTCGAATAGGTTTCCTGGTTTTGGGTGGGTTGGTCGGTGGGGTGAAAAAAAATCACAAGAAATCTGAGAACAGGAGGCCTGAAACACCAGCATCATTGCCGTGGAGCCTGAAAACAACAAGACATGGTCACCAAATCGACACAAACTCAATATGCCGCAAAATGTAATGGTCAATTTCATAAAAAAAGTCCCAAAAAGGGTAAAAAGCAAAAAGGATATATCAACGAACGTTTTATGCCTGGAAATGCTGTTATAATGCTCAGTTTTTAGATTAAAAAAATTAATTTAAGTCCAAAAAAAATAAACCTTGTCGTTTCTTTTTCTTGAGTTTTTAAAAAGTGCCAAAAAACTAGGTCTGTTGGAGACACTAAACGAAGAAAAAATTAATATAGGTATTAAGCTCCCTTAAAGTATAAAAGTATAAGTTTACAAGGACAGGATCGAACGTATACTGAGTAACTAAATGATAAAAATTTGATCAAAATTAAATGAAAGGTTAAGAGTCTAAGCGCTGTCTGATAACGAAACGGTAAACAAGAAGTGCTGCCTGTCATTTAATAGAGACGTGAAATACTGGGTGGACCACATTCTGAACTCCTGCGAAAACCGCAAGAGAGGAACGCTCAGGGCTAAGGAGACTAAACAGGGGCATAGCTAGTTGTACGCACGGTTCGCACGTGCGTCCCCGAAAAGGTTGAGGAGAAAAAATAGAATGAAATAAACATAACTAAAAAAATCGGTTTCCAGAGAAGCGACATTAATTGGAGAACCTAATCTTGGATGATTTATTTATATAGCAAGCTTGATGATACTGATGATGTAAAGCGTGAACGCGTTGTTTTCTCCACGACCTGTCTTCGGAGTAAACGAAGTAGGGCACAATTACGTCAATGTGTGGTGCTTTTGTCGGTCAAAAATAATGTGACAAAAAGGGGTAAAAAGAGTTATTTGTAAACTAAAGTCGGAGGTACTACAAGCTTGATTTTTAATAGCTGAATTAATGATAAACGGTTGACGTCAATGAACATAACAAGCCGACAGAATTAAAGAATTTTAGAGGTTGTGTCATTTGATAAACAGCAAAAATGCTTTTGCTTACAACCGTTAACCCCACCTTTAATAAAGGTACCTTAAAAAAATGCTGAGATTTGGGGTGGGGGGGGGGAGGGGGGGAAGACGATGTAGAAAAAGTTGGGCGTACTTCCGGAAAATCCTGACTGCGCACCTGCTAAAGCCTGAAACTGAACAACAGGAGTCTTGACGAAACGTCCTCAGTTATCATCTGTCCGGGGTCGTACTTTCAAGGAAACGCTGATCAAGAATCACTCATGACGGAATGAAAACTCCTCGTAGCTTCCAGCGAAAAAAGGAGTGACAACAGTGGTAAGCGGTCGCTCTGTGAAATGTAACGCAATCTTTGCCGTTTACGATCTTTCGGCGCTTGGATTTAAAACGTTGTTGTTTAGTATGTTCTCCCGTGTGGATACACTTGACATTTCCAATATATGGAAACACCATGCTAAGGTACGAACAACAGACATTCACAACATTTTTTTGTTCGCTAAAATCTGATTCCATGGACGTAAAACGTTTTGAATTTTAAGACTTTTTAATATTAGTGCTTTGCCCTCTCTTTGACAACTTCACGTGACTGTTGCACTTGGCAGGAGTTGACAGCTGAAATCTGCCTTTCTTGATAGCAAACGGCATTAATTTATATCAGATGGCTGTATAAACACGTCTTGGTTTCTGAAAGCTGATAACATGAAACCACTGTTGCTCAAACTGATTTCCTATTCATTATTGTATTTTTCCAAGTTTTTAGCATCGGCCCGCCGGGTCTGGAAAGCTCAAATTTGGGAGGAGTACTACTTGTATCTTTTGGCCTCAAAAATTTTCTTTTAAGTTGCCCATAGTTTTGAAAACAGATTTTGAAAGAAGAGATAGCGCTCTTTAACGTGGTATAAGACTCGTTACTGAAATCGAGGTACCAGTCGATGATGTGGGGCTTTGAAATTTGCCATTTTTTCATTGAACGAAAACGTTCAAAATATTGAAAATAATGAAAAATCTCCAAAATATTACACCTTCGCTCAAACTGAGTAAATCACCACTTAAAATGTGTGCAATTATGTACTCTTCTGAATAAGTTATTTGTTGTCCGCATTACAATGGATTTGAATTTTAAAACCATTTTTTTGTGACACATGGTCTCCGGCCTGGAAAATCCGGTCCGAGCGCCGCGAAACCAATAACCCCCCCCGTACGTGGAAAATAATTATCGGATCGAAGTAAAAATTACGTTTATGTTAATAGCTTACCTAGTGCTACTTTGTGAGTTTTTTTGAGAATTTTGGATTTTTCACTTTTGTAGACCTCTGGTCGATATTTACTGACATCCGCTCTTAAAGTCGGCCAAAATGTTGAATTCAGGATTTTGGAAGGCTAAAATCTTGAAGGCAGCCAAAATCTAGTATTCAGGATTTTTGAAAGCAAAAGTCTTGAAGACAACCAAAATCAGGAATTCAGGATGTTGGAAAGTTAAAAATTTCAAGTTAGCCAAAAACTTCAAATTAGAATTTTGGAAGGGTAAAGTCTTAAAGTCGGTCAAAATCTTGAATTCAGTATTTTGAAAAGCTAAAACGTTGAGGTCAGCCAAAATCTTAAATTTAGTATTTTGGAAAGCTAAAATCTTAAAGTCAGCAAAAATCTTGAAATCAAGATTTTCGAAGGGTAAAGTTTTGAAGTGAGCCAAAAGCTTGAATTTAGCATTTCTAAAAACTAAAATATTGAAGTCAGCCAAAATCTTGAATTCAGTATTTTGAGAAGCCAAAACCTTGAGGTAAGCCAAAATCTTGAATTCAGGAGTTTGAAAAACAAATATCTTGAGATCAGCCAAAATGTTGAATTTAGGATTTTCGAAAGCTTAAATCTTGAAGTCAGCCAAAATCTGGAATTAAGGATTTTGGAAAGTTAAAATCTTCAAATCAGCCGAAATCTTGAATTTCAGGATTTTGCAAAGCTGCAATTTTAAAGTCAGCAAAAACCTTGAAATCAATATTTTGGAAGAGTAAAGCTTTGAACTCGGCCAAAATCTTCAATTTAGTATTTTGAAAAACTAAAATGTTGAAGTCAGCCATAATCTTGATATCAGGAATTTGGAAAAGTAAAATCTTGAAGTCAGCCAAACTCCGGATATTAGGAATTTGGAAAGGTAAAATCTTGAACTTAGGAAAAGTCTTTTATTAACGATTTTTGAAAGCTAAAGTTTTAACGTCAACCAAACTCGGGAATTCAGTATATTCGAAAGCTAAAATCTTCAAGTCAGCCAAAATCTTTAATTCAGGATTTTGGAAAGTTAAAACTTGAGCTCAAGCAAAATCTTGCAATCAGGATTTTGGAAAGCTAAAATGTACAAGTCAGCTAAAATCTGGAATTCAGTATTTCAAAAAAAGCTAAAATCCTGAGGTCAGCCAAAATCTTGAATACAGGATTTTGGAAGGCTAAAATCTTAAAGTCAGCCAAAATCTTGAATTCAGGGTTTTGGAAAGCTAAAATCTTACGGTCAGCGAAAATCTTGAATTCGGCATTTTAAAAAGCAAAAATCTTAAATTCAGGTGTTTGGGAAGTTAAAATCTTAAAGTCATCCAAAGTCTTGAATTCACTATTTTGAAAAAGGTAAAATCTTGGAGTCCGGATTTTGGGAATCTAAAATCTTGAAGTCAGCGAAAATCTTGTATTTAGGATTTCGCAAACTGGATCTCTTTAAGTCCGCCAAAATCTTGAAAAGAGGATTTTGGAAGGGTAAAATATTGAGGTCAGCCAAAATCTTGAATTGAGACTTTTGCAAAGCCAAAATATTGAAGTCAGCCACAATCTTGAATTCAGGTGTTTGGAAAACTAAAGCCTTGAACTCAGCCAAAATCTTAAATTCAGGTCTTTGGAAAGCTAAAATTTTAAGGTCCGCCAGAATCTTGAATCCACTATTTTGAAAAGGTAAATCTTGAAGTCAGGATTTTGGGAAGCTAAAAACCTGGAAGTCAGCCAACATCTTGTATTCAAGAATTTCGAAAGCTAAAGTCTTGAAGTCAACCAAAATCATGAAATCAGGATGTTGGAAAGTTAAAATCTTCAAGTCAGCCGAAATCTTGAATTTTAGGATTTTGGAGAGTTGAAATCTTGAAGTCAGCCAACTTCTTGAAATCAGGATTTTAGACGGGTAAAAGCTTGAAGTCAGCCAAAATATTGAATTCAGCATTTTGCAAAGTTGGAATCTTGAAGTCAGCCAAAATCTTGAATTTCAGGATTTTGGAGAGTTGAAATCTTGAAGTCAGCCAACATCTTGAAATCAGGATTTGGGAAGCTAGGGTCTTGAAGTCAACAAAAATCTTGAGTTTAGGCAGAAACTCATAAGGGGTTGAAACGTGTAACTCGCGTTCAATGCTCGTGAATATTCAATTTTACCATATTTGAAAACCTTAGTGACAGATATCCATTTTGAACAAATGGCTGCCGCTTGATCACCATGTAGATGTTTTAAGACAAGAGTTCTGCATTTCAAGTTTAAAAATGCACCGTTAACAGACAAAAAATGGAAAGAGAAAGTTCAAAAGAATGCTCAGCTTTCTTTTTGTGGAGGAAGGGAAGCTTTTCATCAAGAAATCGTCCTTCGAGGAATTCAACCTTGTTTTCTTCACGACGAAGCGCATGGTCTGTTTTGAAATGCAACCAAGGGAGTGAAGTTTTTGCTGAATTTTCTGGTACATTTTGCACTCTATGGCCAAGACAATTACGCTTTTGAAAGGGAATTTATTAATTTTTAAATGTTTCATAGACGTTTTATAAATTTTTCTCTTCGGCGCTAAAGAAAAATTACAAAATGTGCCCCAATTTGAGATGGATTTTGTATTGAATTTTGCCATGTGCTCAGTCGATTTCACTTGCGTTAACGGATCCACGATCCAGATAATGTTTCCCGAATTGCTTTAAAGGATTAACCTTTTGGGTTTTGAATAAAACTCTTCACGAAACGGCTTCCCTGTCTATTTGTTTTGACTTTGTTCATTCATAAAATTAGCTCAAAACACGATCGTGACCACATCCAAGCTGAATTTAAGCTTAAAGTGACAAGAATGAGTTAAATCCTTTTCACATTACTTACACGCATCACTTTTTGCAAAGATGTCAGGTTCAGGTTTTGGACACTTTTCGATACGCAGCTAATGAATTTTTTTTCAAAAATAGTTTTTACTGTTTATTCTAGACTAGTAATATAAGAATTGCAGTATAAGTTTACTGTGCAGAGGGTCAACGAGGCATCGTTTTTTGAAGTGACAACTTCAAGAAGTTGCGAAGACGTCAATGGGTTTCATAATGTTACGTTTGGCCCGGGTGGTAAGGCAATAATATCCTGCTCGGTAGTTCGGTAATATTCCTGGTTTCAACCTTTGAAAGCTTTCTCGGCTTTCAGGAGTTTTTCCCCCGTTTGTCGGCCATTTTTTTAAGCGGGCACCGGAACGTAAAGTAAGATTACGTCACGTTGTTTACAAAGTTTGATTGGTCAGTTATCTCTTCTTCTCGTTCCAAATATGGCACTTTTCAAAATGAATAATCACGAGCATCGGACAAAACAAACAAATGAGAGTTACACGTTTCAACACCCTATTGAGTTTCTGGTTTAGGACATTGGAAAGTTAAAATCTTGAACTCTGCCGAAATCTTGATTTCAGGATTTTGGAAAGTTAAAAACTTCAAGTCAGCCACAATCTTTAAATCAGGATTTTGGAAGGGTAAAAACTTGAAATCAGCCAAAATCTTGAATTCAGTATTTTGAAAAGCCAAAATCTTCAATTGAAGAGTTTGAAAAGCTAAAATTTTGGAGTCAGCCAAAATCTTGAATTCAGGATTTTAAAAAGCTAAAGTCTTGGAGTCAACGAAATTCTTAAATTCAGGATGTAAGAAAGTTAAAATCTTGAAGTCAGCCGAAATCTCGAATTCAGGATTGTGCAAAGTTAAAATCTTCAAGTCAGCCAAAGTCTTAAAATTAAGATTTTGGAAAGCTTAAATCTTCAAGTCAGCCAAAATCTTGAATTGAGGCTTTTCTAAAGCGAAATTTTGAAGGCAGCCACAATCTTGATTTCAGGTGTTTGGAAAGCTGAAAGCTCGAAGTCAGCCAAAATCTTGAATTTTGGATTTTGGAAAGCTCAGATCTTGAAGTCAGCCAAAATCTTGAATTCAGGATTTTCAAAAGCTAAAATGTTGAAGTCAGCCAAAATCTTGTTTTCAAGATGTTGGAAAGTTAAAATCTTGACGTCAGCCGAAATCTTGAATCCAGGAGTTTGGAAAGTTAAAAACTTCAAGTCAGCCAAAATCTTCAAATCAGGATTATAGAAGAGTAAAATCTTGAAGTCAGGCAATATCTTGAATTCAGTATTTTAAAAAGCGAAAATCTTTTTTTGGAAGCTAAAATCTTGAAGTCAGCCAAAAAATTGTGGTTCCACAAAATCTTAGATTTAGGGTTTTAAAAAGCGAAAGTCTTAAATTCAGGTCGTTAGAAATCTAAAATCTGGAATTCAGTATTTTGAGAAGCTAAAACCTTGAGGTCAGCCAAAATCTTTAATTCAATATTTTGAAAAGCTAAAATCTTAAAGTCAGCCAAAATCTTGAATTCAGGATTTTGAAAAACAAATATCTTGAGGTCAGCCAAAATGTTGAATTTCAGGATTTTGAAAAAGAAATATCTTGAGGTCAGCCAAAATGTTGAATTTAGGATTTTGGAAACCTAAAATTGTAAAGTCAGCCAAAATCTGGAATTAAGGATTTTGGAAAGATAAAATCTTGAAGTCAGCCAAAATCTTGAATTTCAGGATTTTGCAAAGTTCCAGTTTTGAAGTCAACAAAAATCTTGAAATCAAGACTTTGGAAGCGTAAACTTTTGAAGTCAGTCAAAATCTTCAATTCAGGATTTTTAAAAGCTAAAATCTTGAAGTCAGCCAAAATCTTGAATTTAGGATTTTGGAAAGCTAAAATCTTGAAGTCAGTAAAAAGGTTAAGGTCGGACAAAATCTTAGATTAAGGGTTTTCAAAAGCGATAATCTAAACTTTAGGTCGTTGGAAAGCTAAAATCTTGAAGTCAGCGAAAATCTTGAATTCAGTATTTTGAGAATCTAAAACCTTGAGGTCAGCCAAAATCTCAAATTCAGGAGTTACGAAAGCTAAAATCTTAGTCAGCCAAAATCTTGAATTCAGGATTTTGAAAAACAAATATCTTGAGGTCAGCCAAAATGTTGAATTTAGGATTTTGGAAAGCTAAAATTGTAAAGTCAGCCAAAATCTGGAATTAAGGATTTTGGAAAGTTAAAATCTTGAAGTCAGCCGAAATCTTGAATTTCAGAATTTTGAAAAACAAATATCTTGAGGTCAGCCAAAATGTTGAATTTAGGATTTTGGAAAGCTAAAATTGTAAAGTCAGCCAAAATCTGAAATTAAGGATTTTGGAAAGTTAAAATCTTGAAGTCAGCCGAAATCTTGAATTTCAGGATTTTGAAAAACAAATATCTTGAGGTCAGCCAAAATGTTGAATTTAGGATTTTGGAAAGCTAAAATTGTAAAGTCAGCCAAAATCTGAAATTAAGGATTTTGGAAAGTTAAAATCTTGAAGTCAGCCGAAATCTTGAATTTCAGGATTTTGCAAAGTTGTAATTTTGAAGTCAGCAAAAAACCCAAAATCAAGATTATGGAAGGGTAAAGTTTTGATGTCAGCCAAAATCTTGAATTTAGGAATTTGGAAAGCTAAAATCTTGAAGTCAGCCAAAAAGTTGAGGTCGGACAAAATCTTAGATTTAGGGTTTTAAAAAGTGAAAATCTTAAATGCAGGTCGCTGGAAAGCTAAAATCTTGAAGTCAGCCAAAATCTTGAATTCAGGATTTTGAAAAGCTAAAATCTTCAAGTCAGCTGAAATCTTAAATTCAGTATTTTGGAAAGCGAAAATCTTCAAGTCAGCTGAAATCTTGAAATTCAGGATTTTGGAAAGGTAAAATCATGAAGTCAGCCAAAATTTTGAAGTCAGTTTTTTGGAAAGCTAAAATATTAAAGGAAGCCAAAATCTTGAATTGGGGATTTTGGAAAGTTAAAATCTTGAAGGGAGCCAAAATTTTGAGTTCAGAATCTAGGAAACCAAAGATCTTAAGTAGAAAGCTGAAATCTTGAAGTCAGCCAAAATCTTGGATTCAGAGTTTTTGGAAAGCAAATATCTTGAGGTCAGCCAAAATCTTAAAATTCCGGATCTTCCGAATCTTCAAGTCAGCCAAAATCTTGTATTCAGAATTTTAGAAAGCTAAAATTTTCAAGTCAGCCAAAATCATGAATTTAGGATATTAAAAAGTTAAAATCCTGAAGTCAGGCAAAATCTTGAATTCAAAATTTTGGAAAGCTTAAATCTCGAAGTTAGCCAAAATCTTGAATTCAGAATTTTGGGAAGTTAAAATCTTCACGTCAGCCAAAATCTTGAATTTAGGATTTTGGAAAGCTAAAATTTTGAAGTCAGCCAAAATTTTGAATTCAGGATTTTGGAAAAATTAAATCTTGACGTCAGCCAAAATCTGGAATTGGGGATTTTGGAAAGTTAAAATCTTGAAGTCAGCGGAAATCTTGAATTCACTATTTTGCAAAGTTATAATCCTAAGGTCAGCGAAAATCTTGACCTCAGGATTTTTAAAAGCTGAAGTCTTAAAGCCAAAAAAAATTTTAAATTCAGGATGTTGGAAAGTTAAAATCTTGAAGTCAGCCGAAACCTTGAATTCAGGATGTTCGAAATTTAAAATCTTCAAGTCAGCCAAAGTCTTGAATTAAGGATTTTGGAAAGCTAAAATCTTGATTTCGGCCAAAATCCTTTTGTCAGCCATAACCTTGGAATCTGGATTTTGGAAAAGTAAAATCTTGAAGTCAGCCAAAATCTTGAATTCAGTATTTTAAAAAGCTAAAATGTTAATGTCATCCAAAATCTTGAATTCAGGATTTACAAAAGCTAAAATCTTAAAGTCAGCTAAAATCTTGAATCCAGGATTTTGGAAATGTAAAATCCTGAAGTCAGTAGTATAGTACATGGCGGTACCGGACCACTTTCCATATTTTGGATTTGAGCTTGGGATTTCTGCTGATGTCAGCATTTTGGTAACCGGTTTGGGGCGGCTTGGACTATTTTCGCTAATTAATTGGGCAAAATGATCTTGGCTTAAAGACAAAAGGATTAATTATAGTATATGAGTAAAGAGATTGTGATTGATACTGTTGTTTATAAAATTCATCCATATTATAATTTATATGCTGCTTCTGAAAATGGAACTGTTATACATATCATCAAACAGGAACCACTAGTTGGTCATAAATCACATACTGGTTACAGACAAGTTGTTGTGAGACGCTATAATGATCGCAAACAAAAGGGATATTTTATCCACCGATTCATCTGGGAATGTTACAATGGAATTATTACTAATGATAGAGTAATTGATCATTATAACGATATTAGGGATGATAATAGACTTTCTAATTTACAGCTGCTAATTACGCAACAAGAAAATTGTCTGAAGTCAGCCAAAAAACGAGATTATTCATTTGCTGTAAGAAATAACCAAAATCGGAAATTTGTGAAGGCTATTGATCTAGTGACAAATGAAATTGTATATTATAATAGTTTATACTCGGTCCAACAACACATAAATGTTAATTGTGGTATAGTAAAGATGGTATGTGAGGTATTGTAAATCGGGATATCCAAAATTAATTGTCATCATTACAGTTTTGAATATGTCAGGCCAGAAGATATGCCAGTAGATTATAAAAAATCAGCAAATATTCGACCACGTAAGTATACAATAGATGAGAAAAAACAAATGCAGAATTTGTGGTATAAGGAGTGGACAAAGAAAGTATATATTTGTCCACGATGCGGTAAGAGTATAAAAAATGGCGGTAAATATTTGCACAATAAAAAGTGTCAGAAAGTTAATAATAAATGATGTTAATATAATCTAATAATAGGAAGTACTATTGGGGCAATCGGGGAGAAAATACCTCAATTGCCCTATGGGGACTAATAAGAATAAAAGCAGTAGGGGCAACTATAAGCTCAGGCCACATGACGGTTTGTCCGTTAAGCCCAATCTGTATTGTCAACACGTTATAATCCCAAATCACTAACCGAGTTGGCGGCTAATAAAATAGAACATTCAATAAGAATGCCGCAGTCAGCAAAACCAAAATCACTAGTACAATTGGCCGCCGAAAAGATCGAACAGTCTATCAAACAGCTAGCCAAAATGACAAGACCCATTAAGATGTTACCAACATTGAAAACCTTAGCAGCACAAGCTCTATTAAAAGATAAGGTCAATTATTGGGAAAACAAAGCAAATAATGATACTCCTATTAATGGGTTAGATAAAAATACAATGAGAGGGGGGAGACGTCCTACTCCTATTCCAGCTCCCAGAACAAAAAAAAAGCAACCAGTAGCAGCACCGAGGACAAAAATTGACGAAAAACGGAAGGCTCTCAAGGGCTTTACCCAATCATATGAGATCGGTTTGAAGAATGATAGAGATGCTTTGGTACAGCTCCAAAATACGAGACTGGCAATTAGTCGATTATTTAATACTATACTCAATAATACAAAAGGTTTCTAATTTGTGGAGACGTTAAAAGTAACATTTGTGAAGAGAAAAGATGATGATAATATTTATAAATCAGCTTATTTCAATAGTCGGGCACAAATAGTAATTAATCCTAATGATTTCTTATCAAGTTTACAATTATCACAGCAACAAATATTGAACGGAATTGGTGTCTGGTTATCTGAGGGTAGTGGCTGGACTGTTAGCAGTATCAATGAACATTACATAAATACAGTAGTGTATGAGCCAATGAGAGGTCACTCATATTTACCTCTACCGGTAAAATTACAGAACTCTGCTAAGGGGTTAATTAATCTACAAAATAAGGATGGTGAATGCTTCCGCTGGTGTCATGTACGATATTTGAATCTACAAAATTATCACCCCAGCGGATTAAGAAGACTGACAGAAAAATGGTTCAGGAATTAAATTACCAAGGGGTGGAATTTCCTGCCGCTGCTAAACATTATGGTAAAATAGAAGAGCAAAATAGCATTAATATTAATGTGTTTGGGTATGCGAATGAGCAATTTTATCAAATTCATGTCTCAAAGCAGAAAAACGAGAAAGAATTGAACCTGCTGTTGATTACACAGGGAGAGAAGCAACATTATGTTTTAATCAAGGATTTTAATAGAATGTTGTATAATGAGACTAAACACCAGCACCGCAAACATTTTTGTATGTACTGTCTCCAGTATTTTAGCACTGATAAGCTATTAGCAAAACACAAGAGTAATTGTATGATAATAAATGGGGAACAAGCAATCAGAATGCCCAAAGAAGGTAGTATGGTCCAATTTCAGAACTATCATAAGCAAATGCCAGTACCTTTTGTATTTTATGCGGATTTCGAGGCTATTACAGAGAAAGTATATGGGTGTCAACCAGATGGTGCTAAATCTTATACTGATAAGTACCAAAAGCACACTGGGTGTAGTTATGGTTATAAAGTAGTCTGTTGTTATGATGAAAAATACTCAAAACCAGTGAAAATTTATCGAGGGGAGAATTTTATTAGTTACTTCATGTTGGATATGCTCTCAGAAGTCGAATATTGCCAGAAGATGATTGCTACTGACTTCCAAAAACCGCTTCAGATGACGGACGAGGAGGAAGAATTATTCAAGACTGCCGAGGAATGTCATATTTGTAGGAAGAAATATTTAGATACTGAAGTAAGAGTTAGGGATCATTGTCACATCACTGGACAGTATAGGGGATCAGCACAACAGGACTGTAATCTGAAGCTGAGAATTGACCCAGATAAATTTAAGGTGCCAGCCATTTTTCATAATCTGTGCGGGTATGATTCCCATTTTAAAATGCAAGAAATTGGATCAATCGGAAAAAGCAATGATTTGAGTATTAATTTCATCCCTAATAATATGGAAAAGTATATGGCATTTATGGTGGGTAAACACTTGGTATTTCTGGATAGTTTTCAATTTATGGCCAGCGGTTTAGAGAGATTGGCCGCCAATTTACCCACCGATGCATTCAAATATACCATTCAGGTGTTTCAAGATGAGAAATTAGCACTGATGAAACAGAAAGGAGTATATCCATATGATTTCATGGACAGTTTTCAGAAGTTTGGTGATCAGCAACTACCTCCAAAAGAGGAATTCTATAGTATACTGACAGATGAGGGTATTTCTGATGAGCAATACCAGCATGCTCAAAAAGTCTGGAATACTTTTAATATGAGGACAATGGGCGTGTATCATAATCTGTATCTGAAATCTAAAATTCTCCTATCAGCTGATCTTTTTGAGAACTTTCGCAAGGCCTATCATCAGTATTATAAATTGGATCATTGCCATTATTTCACATCTCCTGGGCTACCCTGGGACGCTATGTTGAAAATGACTGATATTAGCGGAGCTCTGGCGCGCGAAGCGCGCCAGCGGAGCACCATGGGTAAGTAAATCTACCCATCCCAGAAAATTTGGTAATCACGTGACCGTACACCGCCCGCGCGCCCGTCCGTCCGCACCACAGGGAAACCAGTGTTTAATCCTCACACTTTCTAGCCAGTTTGGGAGCACAGGAAGACTGATATTGCACACATATTGCACGTCAATGTTGTGACCAATTGACAGCTGTCAAAACAGGGTATCCGCTGACCAGTATCACCTGACCGTATCGCGGGCTCAGGTGTCGACCCATCGAGGTCGATATCATTTTGAAGTTATCCGCTGACAAGTTATTAGTTTTCAAATGATCG
This sequence comes from Porites lutea, assembly GCF_958299795.1. Classification (NCBI taxonomy): domain Eukaryota; kingdom Metazoa; phylum Cnidaria; class Anthozoa; order Scleractinia; family Poritidae; genus Porites; species Porites lutea. The sequence continues at coordinate 11,218,077 of NC_133207.1, read as the reverse complement.
CAGGCTCAAGTTTATTTTTTTAAATTTAATGAAATATGTTGTGTTTTGTATGTGCGGCACAATTAAAATGTTGATTTCAAACTGACCTCGGAAGCTAAAATTCAGCCAGTTTTTACAGGCAGGGAAGACATGCCAGTTGCTTTTGACTTTTCTCACCAAGGTCACGCGTTGGCCACGCTCTACGTCCAATTTTTATACTCTGATTGGTCAAAATTTGATAGGTGAATTCATGCGGAAAATTTATACAGCATCTTGAAACTTGTTTACTTTGCTGAAGACAGAGTTTTGTGTCAACTTGTGATGTTTTTAGCTGTCTTTTTCCACTGAATGTACAAAATGAAATTCAGCTGCTATCAAGAGTCTTCTGTTATTCATGGCTAGTTTGTTTACTGGGTTTTTGGTTGAGAAATACGTCGCTTGTCAAAGTCGGAAATCCGATTTTGGATGGCATCGTTTTCGTTTTCCACCTTGCTTGATGCGTAAGAGGGTTGAAAAGTCTGAAGCGATTCTGGCCTTACTTGATAGTTTTCAGCGCATCTCGAATGGTAAGCCTGAGTAATTATTGCATTTGACGTTTGTCTTTTATATCTAATTTAATGAAGTCGAGCGTAGTTTATGCGGCTATTTAGTTTATGCACGTTTTTAATTGTAAGATTTGAGACAATGATCTGACCGAGTATCAGGTTTGATTATAAGCTTATAGAACTTTAAAAAGCCTTTAGACATTTTCTCACCGCAAAAAGAAAGAAAGTAAACGTTCCAAAGAATATTTAATTATAATTCTGGCTATAAAAGAAAGCTTTGAGCGATTTTCTTGCCTCGAGTTCATCTTTGAAAAAGCAAACACCGGGAAGCCGGCTTACAAAATGAAAAACATAAACAAGGATTTTCAGAGGGCTTTAATACTTGTCTTCGTGAATGAAAGTTGTTGCCTCTGTATATGTTTCACCGAATTATTTTCCTTTTATTGATTGTTAGTAGTCTCTTTTGCAATTTTTATCGCCGTGCCGTTTGTTTTCAGTCGCTCATGAACATCGCTTGCATGCAGGAGTAGTCAAAATGTCACGCGTATCAAACGCCTTTGACAATTACACATCGTTATAAAACCATTAAATAAAAAATAAACATAATAAGTTCTTTATTATGTTGAAGCGTATAACTCTATTAATCATAATTTAAACAGTCGACTTTGGCGCTTGTCAAAAGTGAGAACTGACTAGCCGTATAGGTGATTTTGGCAATTTTTTAACGGTTTCGCTAAAAGCCCACACGTGCTTCGATCGTCCTGAATATTGAGTGAGTGCAATTTGTATTGCAAAATTGTGGAATACTGCATTCTGTCCGAGGTCTGTATGATAAAAACAGCGCCTCATGGTACTGTTTCACCTCAGATGTGATGTATAAAAAGTATAAAAGGTTAGGTTACACGTCCCCAGGCATGTTGGCAAGATTTTGTAAAGTAAACTTGTCGAACGCAAAAAATTCGGCCTGATTTGTTTTCCAAGAATTTGTTTTCCAGGCCTAATCTACTGTGATCAAGAGCCCGCGCTCTTAAATGTGATCGAAGATGATTGCTTTTTTTTGGGTGTACATATAAGGCTATCAACTCGATGTAAGATTAAGTTCACTCTTAGCTTGTATTGTTTGCAAATTACTTTTCTCTAAAATCACTTAACCTTTCCCTCAAAAGTCACATGAATAAGCTCTAAAGTTAACTGAATTGTGGAAAACAAGTTTATTGTTTGATTTAACTTATAAATTCGAGTTAACATACAGGAGCTTCGCTTTTAGCCCTGGCTAAATCTATATATTAAACTGGAGCTCATGACGGATGTTGATATGTTCCAATTCATAGAAAAGGGATTACGCGGCGGTATTTCCTATATTGCTAATCGGCATGGGGAGGCTAATAATGAGTATATGAGTGGATATGACAGCAGTAAACCAACTAAGTATATTATGTATCTAGACGTGAATAACCTTTACGGATGGACGATGTCTCAATGTTTACCAACAGGTGGTTTTAGGTGGATGACTAAAGAACAAATGCAAAAAGTAAACTTAGCCGCCTGTACAGAAGACAAAAAAGGGTATGATTTTGGAAGTTGATTTGGATTACTCAAAGAATTACATGAGCTGCATAACGATTATCCTCTATCTGCGGAGAAAATAAAAGTTACCAAAGAAATGCTCTCTCCTTATGGCATAAATATTCAGGAACAGTTTGGAATAAATATGGGCCAGGTTGCTAAGCTAATTCAAAGACTAGCCAGTAAAAAGAATTATGCACTACATTATAGAAATTTGCAACTCTATTTGTCTCTTGGTCTTAAACTGAAGAAAGTACATAGGGTATTAGAATTTGACCAGTCTCCCTGGCTTGCACAGTACATTAATTCTAATACCCAAAAGAGGAGGAATGCTAAGAATGCATTTGAGAACGACTTTTTCAAATTATTAAATAATTCCGTATTTGAAAAAACTATGGAAAACATAAGAAAGCGTGTTGACGTGAGATTAGTGACTGATCAAAAGAAGTTGTCTAAACTTGTAAGCAAACCAACGTTTTGTTTATAGTATCTTTAATGAGGACCTTTTGGCGCTTCATAAAATCAAAGAAACACTGACATTCGACCGGCCAGCCTACGTGGGTATGTGCATTTTGGATCTATCAAAAACTCGCATGTACGACTTTCACTATAATTATGTCAAAAGCACGTACAATAATAAAGCTAAACTATTGTTTACTGATACAGACAGTCTTTGTTATGAGATTGAAACAAAGGATATTTATAAAGAACTATGGGAGGAGAAACAATTATTTGACATAGTGATTACCCAAAGGATAGTTCATATTTTAGTACGGAGAATAAGAAAGTAATTAAAAAGTTTAAAGATGAGGCAGCTGGCATGCCAATCAGAGAATTTATTGGTCTTCGAAGTCATGTATTCTTACGTGAAAGACAATGGTAAAAATGAAAAGACTGCTAAGGGTGTCAGAAAATATGTCATCTAAATGAATATCACACATGACAATTATAAAGATTGCTTATTGAATGGGAAACAAATGTTACACAGCATGCGTACAATTAGAAGTGACCATCCTCAAATTGGGAGCTATCTCTTAAACAAAATTAGTTTGAGCTGCTTTGATGATAAAAGAGGCGAACCGGCACTCCTATGCACCTCGCTCTGCCCTTAGGCATCCTCTTACGAGTGGTATTCAGTGCAATTACAACGCCCTGACACCGTCTTCAAGGGAGTTTCCCCATTTTCCCATTTTTCCCTTCCAATGTTAATGTCGAAGCCGCGGGGTTTTTACTTCAACATTAACAAGGGTATCGCGTTTTTCCAATCAGGTAATACCTTCACCAAGATACACCCTAATACTTTTTCAAACTGGCCTTATGTATGAGTCCAATTCAATATTCTCAAAAATGTGGGATGTAATTTGTGTCCCCGCCAAGGGGCCCTGGTAATACGCAGTCTCAGTGGGGGCAAATATTATATAAAAATAAAAAATCTAAATATAATATAGTAATGTGTGATAAAGAAGTTCACGAGTTATTGATCCAGGAAAGTCATTAATTGTATCTTTTGTAATAAACCGATCCAGGACCCTGGTAAGCCCAAGCGATATTTTTGCTGCAAAAATATGAAACTGATAAAGGATAAACTTCTTGAGTGTAAAAATTGTGGCCAGGTACATGGTTATTTAACGGCAGACGAGTATGTGGATTTTTTTATGAAAATAGACACAAAATGAAAGGAAAGTCTGTATACCACAGAAAACATCACAGTTTGAATGGCATCAATGATATTGCACAAAATAATAATATACAAGTTGGATATTATAATAGAGAGAAGATTTTGAGAATATTTTTGTTGATCGACCAAGTTACACCTGAAGTCAATAATTTTTTGCCGAAAACTGCTCATTAGTGTAAGTTTTATTATAAAACAACTATTTGACATTTTAGGAGTAGAATACAAGTTTATTCCTCTTACTCAGTCAAAAAATACACTACGATATTATGAAAATTGGTGGGAGGGAGTTTATTCCTTGATTAAGGCCGATATTAGCTGTCTGGTTTCTCAGAATTTGGACCGAAAGTAGGGAAAGCCCCCCGTTACTCATTGATCGAGAGACCCTGGGGAAGAGGTTGTACCTCGGGTTAACTTACATGGGGTACTATCCAGACTAAGGTTTCCGCCATCTTGTTTTTATCGACAGAGAACTTTTATGCAGTTTCTGCTGTACGGGAGAGGAACTTTTTAGCGTACTGCTTTTCAAATTTTGTCACTAATGGAGCAAAATCCACGATCGTATCAACTAGTATATTCAGTGTCTTCAGGAAATAGTTTTTATTAAATGCCCCCGCCCCCCTCGCAAAGCGGTACGGAGGTCAAGTAATATTTTATGATAAGGTGAAAAAGCAAACTTTGAAATCTCTATTTTACTTTTGTAGTTTTTCGTGTCAGAAAGAGTTTTAAGAACTAAACCAGCGCCTGATATGCTTCCTAGAATGGCTGGGTTGGACGTCAAACCACCAGCAACAGCCCCAAGTACTATCAATCCAGTAGAGGATATCGATTTATAGCCAGGTTTAGTTTCTTAAAGTGTTTGAAGGCCTGTCAGTGACACCAATATTTATAATGGTAATATTTATACAACTCTTTGATCTCCTGGATCTCTTCTTTTGTTTCGCTTTTATCTATATGATTAAAGTGAAATATATTTTCCTTCTGACTCATTATATTATTGGTTTTGACTATTTACGGAACATAAGCACCGTTCAATTTCTCTTGAACTATTATTTGATGAAATTCCCTAGAATCTAGGTCATGAAAGTTTGGAGTGTACATTATTTTATAGATCACTGCATCTTCTGAGGATATTTTGAATGTGTAGTTACTCTGAGATGCTAAAGCTGAACTTACAGGGTGTCCCAAAAGTTCCAGCCACATAATTTTGTATTTTACTATGGCCCGAATTGCTGGAACTCCTTCCTTATTTTTTTGTGAATATCACGAAAGATAAACCCCCTTAACGCAAAAAACGTTCAGCTACGTGTGAGCATAAGTGTGCATGTATACTTCTATTTACTGGCTTATCTGTTGTAGAAACTGCTAAAAGTCTGGAAAAATCCGAGAAGAAATGAAGAAATGAAGATTTTAAAGGCAAGAAACGAAGGGGAAGACCAAAAGTCCTGAATAAAGTAGCTAAAATAGTTTTCAGAGATACAAAATAGGAGACTCGACGAGGAAGCTCTCACATAATTAATTTAGCAAGCCAAGTCCACAAAGGATCATGAAAAGCGAATATTAAAATTAGCCCCTGAGATGGCAAAAGAATCCGATCTGCTTAGTCTGCCAAGTAACGCCCAGTTCGTCTCAAATTTGTAAAGAACTTGAAAAGCCTTGCTGTGGAAAGGGGCCGGGATGATTATCTTTTTTGGATGAATGCCCAAAATATATTTTTTTCAGTTGCCTAAACTAACAAATATTGTTTGGGGGTTGAACTGGCTCCTGCGTACCGGGTGATAAAAAAAGTTCAAAATAGATCATCGGTGGGTCTACACACTGTATCCCACTCCATGCCGCAACAACTACACAATGTGATAAAAAACAAGAAGGCAATGCCACGTGAGCGAAATTCTGAATAGAAGTGCTCGATAGAGAAATAAACATCTTCTAGAAATTTCAGGTAAAAATAAAGTTTTGATCAAAAGTTATAGTGCACGAAATTAGAGGGACGAACTTTTGGGACACCCTGTAGTGTTGGTTCCAGAATGATTGCTTATTGATGCCTTTACTGTTAGGTCATCCCCTGTATCTTTCTTAGTTAGCCAAAACACAACCCGTTTATCATTGAAACTATTTAGTAATGTGATAGAAGTTTCGTTAGTTGACCCAGCTTTCAGACCATTAGTTTGCAGTGTTAATTCCTTTGTTGTTTTGTCATAAATCAAATTTGGTTTTTCATCAGCTTCATTTCTCATAAATGTTTTTATGTACATGGATCTATTCAGCCATAGTCGCATAACAATACAAAGAGTAAAGCTCTTTTTACCGAATAATGTTAAACTCACTAGTTTATTTTGTATCCTTAAGCCTCCTTTCTCAACGTTGGCAATATTCATATTTGTGAAACGTATGTTAGGAAGTAAGCCGTTAATTATGATACCAGATGGTTGTCCTCAATGTACAAATTTATAAATACTAGCATCACTGAAATCATAAAATTCCTCAAATATTTCCCTGTACGCATTTTTTGCTGTATGAGGGCTCGATTTTGTCTCCAAATCTTTGACCATCTTTACAGTAGCTGCTAAATTATTTTTAGTCCGATCAGGAGCAATGTTCAATAGTTTCTTTCTGTTCATATACACATCAACATTGTAAACAACTTCAGTCGGCTGAATATCAAATGCCGTATGGTAATCATATGTTTTGTGGGGATCAATCGATGACACTTTTCCAAAAACACCATAAGCAATCATCCAGTTATTTGTCCAATTTTTTGGATACGTATTGAGATCAATACCCGATTGGGGTATATTAACGTAAAGATCCAGACTGTAAATTAGATTTGATACAGTTTTTTGAAAGTTTAAAATTATTTTGATATAGTACATGTACTTAACACTTCCTCTGCTACTTGTGTAGTGGTGAGGAAACTTAGTAATTTGGATTAGTAATTTGTACAAAAAAGCATTTCCAGTGCCTCGGTTTATTGCTTGATATTATGAAGTAAGGATATCATTGGTTAATATTATATGGCCAGTTACAGTGCCACCAGACAGTTTCAAATAATTATCATCTATGTATTTCTTATCAACCCCATCTTTATCATCAGTTGGTTTGGCAAGATTAGTGATTTTATTATTGGACATATTTAGTGATCTGTACAGTACCGCAAATGATCCCGAGACCGCAAATGATCCCCAAAATGGACCGCAAATGATCCTCGACCGCGAGTGATCCCCAAAGTTGACCGCAAATGATCCCGTGAAAACTTGAGGAATGGAATGGATTTTATGGGACTGATTACAAAAAAGGACTAATTATAAAAAAAGGAACCTTTTTCTGGCGCCTTCTAATGAAAAAAGGAAGGAGGACGCGACATCTCAGGTCAATTTATACAAGGCGAAAAAAAGCAGAATAAATCTGAAAAGGATATGGTAGCAACCGTATACTTCTTTCTTTGTCCATTGCTTCAATTTTCCTTCACGAACTGTTTCGTCGCTGAAAATTTAAGACAGGCAGGAGGCTACGCAGAAAAAACTCTTATTATTTTAACGCCCAAGCTCAACTTGTCTATTGACGAATACAAAGCCGGGCATCCTCTACATTATAAGAGCTTTATTGACTTTACTGATCTTTTTAGAAGTGACGAATTAATTTTCAGAATATTTAGTTTTGATTTTTCTCTGAAGTGTTAATTTTACGTGATAAACAGCAAGACATCGGTTCGTAACTTAGCAGTGCCTCAGGCCTGGGAGTGCCCGTTACGAAACAAACAAAATGCCCCCAAACTTATCAATGTCCACAGGTTTCGGTTTATTTCGAAAGGGCAACTTGCTTACAGCTCATGAACATGTTGCGAATAGTTATGTTGACGCTTATATGTATATCCATTTGTTGTGCCTTTGCTGGAGACAGTTACCAGGAATCTAAACCTTGTAATGAATTATGCAAAAGCGAGGCAAGCGGTAGTTATCGCGTGAGAAACATCGTAGGAAGCGTCACATTCACGGACTAAAAGAAAGTCGCTTATAATCATTCGAATTCATGAGGCTTTTTAAAGAAAATTAAACAACCTAAAACTCTTATTTAGCCGCAATGAAAAGCATTGCATTTCAAAAGAGGTCAAAGGAAATGCTCTTGCATTAAAGGACAAATCATGCCGACCAGAAACAACAATAACCGCAGAAAATGCGTGTCATGACCACTCAGTATGAAATAAGAGGCAAAAATCACATTTGCTCAGACAAAACGTTTTCCTGCAGAGGTATAATCTACCCGCCAGAGAAAAAATTCATTGGAACAAGTAGCATTTTGGCATAAGGTAAAAGTCGTGTGTTGCCTACCGGGCGTTATTACTTTTGAATGATTTTTTCGTTTAGTTTTTATTCATGTATTTATTTAAGAACTAAAATTTAGCGTTTAATCTTACTTTTTGTAATAATAATAAAATCGACACGATGATCCGCTAACTCGAGTCTAAACCATTCCTATTTTTCTTTCGGGATCATTTACGGTCGAGGATCATTTGCGGTCCAATTTGGGGATCATTTGCGGTACTGTACAGATCCGGCCATTACTCCACTGGATTTATCCAGGAATTTATTTTCTGATGAAACTTTTGTGGCTGGTTGATTATCACCATTTGGTTGAGCCACATTGTATATCCTCTTGTTATTCATATCCAAATTGCCGGTCATTAAACCACCAGAAAGTGATAGTTTAGTATCAAGTTGCTGTTTTATTACGGCATCATTGGAAGTAGTTCCTTTAGCCATATTAGTCAGCTTTTTGTTTGTCGTATCATAATTCCCATCTGATGTAAGATTAAAACAAGTGCCTGATGCACCAGTGGGACCACGAAGGCCAGGGACACCCTGAGCACCAGAAGGGCCAATAGGAACAGCTACACCAGGAGGGCCTTGAGGGCCAGTAATTCCTTGTTTTCCTTTTGAGTATGATTGATAATTAGGTTGCTGATTAAAAATTCCCATTTTATAATAGTATATTAGGTATTTCCATCCACTACTATTTAATTATTCAGTTATGTCCCTTACATGAAATCCATTTGCTTTTAACAGCTTGGCTTCTTCATTAGTAATCGGATCATATATCCCAATAACTCTGCCAATAATCTGAGCTTGTTTTAGGGGATGTTATAAAGGAAGTCCGAACTAATAAGCAGAATGTTTACGAAAAGACTTCCTAGGACTTGAAACCTCTAACAGAAAAGTTTGATAAGGAGATAGAGAAGATCAGTAAATTAAGAGATGTTAGTAAACAAGTTGTCCCATACGCCGGGCAAGTTCAAAGATTAGCATTACCAAGCCCGAGTGGTGAGGTGGCACCCAAGATGGTAGCTGATATGAATAAAGGATTCACACAAGAAGAATTAACATTCATACAAAACCAGCAATTGCCATTACCGGCTGACACTTTTTTGCAAACCTTAAAACAACCAAATAATGCAAAACAAATTCTGGATAATTCTGGTGAAATGAATAAGGAGTTAGGCAGGAAAACAGCCCATTTGAGCACAACAAAAACTGCCAGAAAGAAAAATAAGGATGAAATTGTTGAGTATGATGAAGAAATTGAGATTATTAGAAAGTACCGACAAAGAATTGGCATTATAGAGGAGGGTACAAAAACGTTGAAAGTGGGGAAGGGTATTTACACACAAAAAAAGAGGAATGCTTATAAGATTAACCCTGATACTAGTGTTTACGGAAATGTAATAATTGACGTTCCCAAACTTTATGGCCAGCTTAAACTAATTGCTCATAAGGATGGTAAGAAAGTATATGATAAGCAAGTGGACTTTGATACCCTTGATCTGCTGACCAAGAGGTTCAATAGTAAAAAGAAGTATTCACCATTATCAATAATGGTATTTGACGACCTGAATAGAATAAGCGATATTCCAATTCATCGAACCAGTAATAAGTATAAAAAAATCGGCTCAGGTGTTGTTTATTATAATAATCCAGCTGACCTACTGGACAGATTGGAATTGTTAGGTGGATCCATATTGGCTGGAAATAATGGCGTCAAAGATGAATTTTCCAAAATTGCTCACACACTAAACAAATTAGGTGTTCTAAATAACACCCAGCTTAATAGTCTGTTGAAGGAATATGTAATCTAATAATAAAATGCAAGAAAGAGCAATCCATATATCATCTGTTAATAGACAGAAAATCGGACAGAATAAAGCAGAAGATTTCATAATCAAATTTGATCCAGTTCTGAAAACTCCAAAATGATATGACACACGAAATAGCATTGGATAAGGTTACAATGACTTACAGTTGGCATAATATTTTAAATCTGTATCAAAATAACCACATAAAATACTCAACTGATGGTAGCACATCATGGCAAACAGTCAAATGTATTGATGGAATGTATACGTACTCAGATCTTAATGACTATCTCCACCAGTACATGAAAAAGAAAAGTCATCTTACCACCGAAGATAAAACTGGTGACAAATACCACATTAACCTAACATTCGTATTGTCAACATATAAGATCCTCATTAAGATTGACAACAATTACCAACTGGATCTGAGAAACAGTAAATTTGGGGAGTTGATTGGGTTCACAGAGAAAATTGTGAAGAAAACAGAATATGGGACAATTCTTCCCAATATGACAAATTCCATTGATATGATCTATATCAATATCGATGCCATTACGAACAGCATATTGAATGGTGTTAATACTAATACCTTAGCCGCCATTCCAACTGACAATTTGACAAGAAGTTTCCCATTCACATTTGAACCCAGAAGACTATTGTTTAATGACGTTTCGCAGCTTAATATTTCACAAATGAGGTTTTATATTACAGACTCACTGGGGCGACCAATTGGTCTAAATAAGATCGATTGGTTTATGACCCTAATATTGCGACCCAAACCAGCATAATAATCTAACCAAATAATATACATGAAACAATCAGAATTCAAGAAACGTTATGATGTTAAAACGTGTAGATACGTTAAGAAGCACATTTATGGTGAAGGTGTTGTTACCGATGTTTTCAAAACGATTGGTAGAAAGCTATTTGGAAAGACGATGAAAGAGGCTGCTAAAACTGCGACCAAAACAGCCCTTCAGAAAGCTGCTACTAAGACTGGTGAATATGCAGGCGAGAAGGCCAGCGATAAAATTATTCAGTTATTAAGCAAAAAGAATAAAAACACAAAAACACCGGTAGCGACATCGCCAATAAAAAAGCCACAATCAAAAGAGCTAAGCGATTATGACATTAATGAGAGGGTAAATGAATTATTATCTGGAGGCCGGATGAGAAGATTTATCTCGTCTATTAATACAATGAAATCTTTTAGGGATCCAAAGTATGTTGAACGATATGAAGATGTTATTTTTGACCTAGAAACAGCACTAAATACAACTGTCGCCAATAATGCTCACCAAAAGAAAGATGGCTACAGATTTGTTGTTGATAACAGTGGTGAGGTTACACCATTTGACTGGTATAATGCTCGATTTAGCATCAATTTTAAAGTAGTCTTGCTGGCTAATGGAGGTAACATTGCAGTAGCAGATCACAATGGAATTGTAAATGGGTCGTACTCATTCTTGAAACATTTTGATATTAAGCTAAATGGCAAGAAAGTGTACGATTGTAATGATGCAAATCACGCGGTTAATATTAAGAACTTACTTGACTACAGTCCGGCTTACGCCGATAAGACAGCTAGTAATGGGTTTTTCTTCCTTGATACATCCAGAAATGCGGAAGAGCGGGAATTCCAAGTCAGTGGCACAAATCAGTTAGCCAAAAGAAGAGCAGCTTACAATAAGGGTTTTGCCCTTCGAAAAGCACACCTAGGTACCTCATCTACAGTAAATACAGAAATACCACTGAACCGATACTCATTCTTTGAAATCTTAGAAGATGAGCTGTTACCAAATACAAGGGTTGAGATGATTTTGAGATTGAGTCAGATGGTAATCTAATTTGGCGAGCCGGGGCTGATTGTAGAGTGGTTATCACCAGGATGCAGTTGTATGTACCGCAAATAACCTTTAACAGGGAGGGCCAATCATCCTACATGAGCCAATACCTCAAAACACACCAATGGACTTACTTGAGAGAGAATATTGAAAGATGAAATAGCAGCCGCCAGAGAGCGGGGCATTTCAGAATATCAACTGGCATTCCGAAACCCCGACACGTATTTGTGTTCATAATTAATGACGCGAATATCGATGCCCAGACAGAGAATTAATTCTTGTAGAACACATTCTCTGCATCAACTGACCCAAGGACCTTATCCAATTGTCACCTGGAAGTTGGAAACGGTGACGAATACCCTGAGATACATTACACACCAACTATTGATATACCCGTGTTTACGGGGATGTATTAAGGTATGTCCACAAAAATAATGAATCCGGTGAGGGGTCATTACTCAATAAATCTAATTTTATTACCCGATTTCCATTCTTATATTTCGACCTAACAAAACAGAAAATGGACATTAAGGATGGCACTACAAAACTGACATTCAAATATGAGCTATATGGAAAAACCGCAACAGCCTACTCAATTTACGCATTAACATTATATGAGCAGGATGTTGAACTAATACAAAAAGATGGCAAAATAATACTCAGATCGTAAATCGAATATGGTTAAAATTATGTAACAGATATTATATACAAGCAATGACAAAAGATTATCCTTATCGTGTGTCACTTAGTATAGGACAATTGGAAAAGCTTTCGAGAGCTTACAATAATAATTCAGCAATAACAATCAGATTAGCCAGAAATGAGTTATCCGGATCACATGAATTAATGCTTACAAAATCTCAGATCAATAAATTGAAAAAAGCAATGAACCAGGGTACCGGGGCGGATATCAAAATATAAAAAACACAAATCAGAAAGGCTGTTAAACAGGGCGGTAGTTTGTGGAGATCATTAATCAGTTTAGGAAGCAAATTGCTAGCTATGGCCATGCCTCTAGCCAAAAAGGCTATTGCACCACTTGCAACAGGCGCGTTATCAGGATTAGCCAGTGTCGGTGTGGATAAAATATTTCGAAAAGGTCAACGAGGATAAAATAGCACAATTGATTAATTAAAAACATTTATTTTGATCCATTCGGATTAATTATGCCCAATGAGATCAAAAATTATCTGTGAACAAGCGGGGAAAAAATGGTGTACTCATCTGATGAAATACAAGAGAGAGACAGTGTATTGTCTGGTTATTGGTGCTTATATTATCTCCTGGAAAGACAAAAGGGTAAATCATTATTAGACGTTATACACAACCCCAAATTCAGTTTCACAGATCAAATGATAAATCACCAATTTCTGATCAACTATTTTATGTAATCCATATACAATAAGATGACTGAAAAGTTCTGTGTTTATTGTCAAGAAGTTACTCCACATTATGTGAATCAATATGGATGTTTCGAGTGCTGCAACTGTGAGCCCTTGAGTGAGAGTGATTATGAGTCAGATAGCAGCCATGATACTTATGTTCCAGACAGTAGCGATTGTGATTAAACAATAATTATATAACATACATATGTAATAATGGTGAAGTCCTATTGTGTTAAACAGAAAAAAACAAACAAACAAATGTGTAGAACAAAAATGGTAGACTTATGTTTTGGTGCACTTGTGCTGAATGCGCAATAAAAAAGTTCAAATTTGTCAAGAAGGGAAACTAACTGGGCCCTCTCAAGCAGGGAGCGAATTATTTGACACCGCTGTAGGAACCGCTACTGATCTACAAAACAAACCGGAAAGATCTTGATGGAGGTGCTTTGGATATTCAAAATGTATTAAACCAAAAATGGCTTCTTGAATTTCGTATGAGAACATGGAAAGGTAAAAAGTATAATTATTGCGGCCCAAATACTAGGTTAGAGGAAAGATTAGCTCGAGGTGATGAGGGAATAAATAGACTGGATCAAGTTTGTAAACAGCACGATATTGATTACAGTAATGCTCTGTAATTATCTGATAAGCATTCAGCGGATCAAAAAATGATAGATGCAATTGAACAATTTCCAAATCAATCATTAACGGAAAGAGCTATTACGAATACTATTAAATTGAAAAAGAAACTCGGTCGTGGTTTAAACTAGAAAAGTCGTCGGCTATTAGTTGGCAATAGCAATTAGCGGACGAATTACATAAACCCATAAAGCGCAACTTTACTCGGCGGCGTATTATTACAAACGGTATTGACAAAATTCGGTGCTCAGATCTTGTTGAAATGCAACAGTTCAGAAAATGGAACAAGGGTTACAGATACCTCCTCATAGTACTAGATCTATTCTCCAAATATGGCTGGATTGTCCCTTTGAAGGATAAGAAAGGGGAGACTGTCACAGAAGCATTCCAAACCATCTTCAAAGAGGGACGTAAACCACAATATCTTTGGACTGATAAAGGGAAAGAATATTATAACAAAAATATGAAAGAACTGTTGGAAAAGAATGGAATAAAACTACATTCAACTGAGAATGAGGAAAAATCTAGTGTATGTGAAAGATGGAACCGTACAATTAAAACCAAAATGTGGACGCAGTTTACTGTCCAGGGTAATACCATATATTTAGGCATACTACCAAAAATACTGGAGCAGTATAATAACACTAAACGCAGCTCCATTAAAATGACACCTGCAGAAGCTAGTTAAAAGAAGAATGAAAGTGTTGTGTATTACAATCTGTATGGTGATATGAAGCAGTTGTCATCTAAGCCCAAATTCAAGATTGGTGATAAGGTTAGGATAAGCAAGTACAAAAGAAAAGTGTTCGATAAAGGGTACACACCTAATTGGACAGAGTAGATACTCCTAGTCGATAAAATCTAATCGACAAACCCAATTACCTATAGATTAAAGGATCTCAATAATGAGGAAATACGAGGCTGCTTTTATGAGCCTGAATTACTACCAGCAAACCAGGATGTATTTCGCATTGAAAAGGTCATTCGGGGGGATTATAAGAAGAAACAAGCTCTGGTAAAATGGTTGGGTTATAGGATTCCACTGAGCAGCTTACAAGAATTATGTAACTAATATTTTATATGGACGATCATATAAGAAAGCTTGATATTAAAATCCAGAGTAAGGAAACCGCGCTTAATGCACTATACACTAAAATCCAAAAATTGGAAGAAGAGATTGCGACATTACACCACAAGAAATTAATATCCAAAAAACTGGAAACAGTAGAAATGTCATTAACCGGCGTCCTAAGTGCGATCTATGAAACGGAGGAAGAGGAGGAGAATGATTAAGGGTAACCACAAACAGTTAATTTGTTGTACCCCTGAAACGGGGGTTCAACCCAGATTATTGCCCCGGTGAAACGCCGGGTCAACAAATAAGACAGCTTTTGCTGATACCCTAAAACGGGGTGTCAGGTCCAAGGTGCTGAAACGGCACCTCAGGCCTAGCATACTTCTTTATCTATCCTACTTACCATGTTTATTGGTCTGTATGATAATAATTATCTAACCTATATATATGGTAAGTATGATTGAAAAGAAGTATATCAATCAAGATATGAATATCGAGCTGACTTCATATATTGATAGTAAGCAAAATGTTTGGTTCCGAGGAAAAGAAATTACTGAGATCCTCGGTTGTAGTAAAACAAGAGATGCATTATTAAAGCATGTTGATAACGAGGATACACAACTGATTAGCTGGCGTCCACAAAACGTGGACGGTAGGTCCAAAGTACAGAATCGTTACTATACTTTCGTAAATGAATCTGGGTTTTACTCCCTTGTATTATCCTCTAAATTAGAAGCTGCGAAAAAGTTCAAACACTGGGTAACGTCGCAAGTCCTTCCATCAATCCGCAAATACGGTAAATACAAACTATTTGATAGTCCCTGGAATAAAATGATTATGACTGGCAATGAGACTGACCTCTATTATAAAGTAGTGGACCTTATAAGAAAGTACTATCCAGATTCTATATTAGTAGCCGGTCTGGGTGAAAATCAGGATACTGATGACAAACGCCTCGATTCATATAAGAAAGGTTACACCCGTGTCAGCGTGATTTGATGATACTTGATTATCACAAAGATTATAAGGGCGTCTGTACTGAATTCAAATCACCAACTAATAATTATCATGTATAAGAAGCACAAAAGGAGATGAAGAAAAAGTATGTTAATAATGGCTATGCTTTTGTGCTCAGTAATGATTATGATAGAATCTGCATGAATATCCATGATTATATGAAAGGCATCAGAGTACCCTGAAATTATTGTATCAAACAATTCCTTAATAAGGACACACTAAAAACCCATTACAGGGTCATCCACAGATTATCTAATTAATTAGTATATGAATACTGTAGAAGCTGACCAAATTATTAGAGAGTACTTGGCGGAGCAAGAGCGCCAAAAACAACTCCAATTAATGCAATTGCGTAATAACCTCAATACATTTACCTCCAAAGAGCTCAAGAAGGAAATAATTAAGATGAAAGCCGATAAGCTGTTACGCGCATGAAGAAAAATCAGATTATAGAATTAATTCTCGATTACCATTATTTGTTTCCTCATTTATTAACTAAACAGGGAAGTAAACGGAGCTCCGTATCAAGGAAACGTGTTGATGATAAATTAATTGACCAATTATTAGAGAATCCTGTGTATATAACCCACCATCACTGAAACAGCTAGCTACCCTGGCAAGACCAATACCCCAAAGACCTAAAAAATCAGATATACCGCCCCCTAGTATCAAGCTTGATCCCAAAATTATTAACCCAGCTGATTTAGAAGGTATTCCAACCGAGCTGTTGCAACAACTATTCCCCACTAACTAACTAATTAACTAACTAAAACCGGTTATTACTGGTCTAGACCACCCTCATTTACCCAATTATTTATTTATTTCGCCGTTTTTTGATTTTTGCGCGCTTATCAAAATATTTAGCCCGTTCCCGTCTATCTTTTTCTTCAAAATATTTATCACGCTGCCGCTCCAATTCGTCCATTCTATCAAAACAATCCTTTTCCTCGAAATATTCATCACGTTCCCGCTCTAATTCATCCATTTTGTCAAAATATTCTATATCCGGATCTGGCTCCACAACCGGCTCAACCGGTTTTAACCGATTCAGTCTGCTAATTATTTCATCATTTTCATTATTCATTTTGCTCCATTTTTTGTCATTCTCAATTTCCTGTTGTCGTTTTTGCTTGATGTTTTCGAATCGCGTAACTAATTTATCATACTCCTCCTCCTGGTATTGCTCTTGTTGCTCCTCTCTGGTCATTGGTGGCTCGGCAGGCAAACTGTCATGTCACAAAGTTTTCTTAAAATTTTTAATCTCTCGTGCCGTTTCCTTAAAATATTTATATAATTCCAATTCATTGAATTGCTCTTTAGAGATTGATTTGCAGATGACATTATTTTGCCAGATAAGAATATCACACAAGTACTCTAGTTGCTCACTCATACTCATTACTATATAGAGGCGGCTTATCTTTAAGCCAAGATCATTTTGCTCAATCAATTAGCGAAAATAACCAGTCCAAACCGCCCAAAACCGGTTACCAAAATGCAGACATCAGCCGAAATCCCAAGGTCAGATCCAAAATATGAAAAGTGGTCCGGTACCGCCGTGTACTATACTACTGAAGTCAGCCAAAATCTGGATATCAGGATTTTGGAAAGGTAAAATCTTGAACTTAGCAAAAGTCTTTTATTAAGGATTTTCGAAAGCTAAAGTTTTGAATTCAGCCAAACTCGTAAATTCAGGATTTTTCAAAGCTAAAATCTTTAAGTCACTGAAAATTTTGAATTCAGGATTTTGAAAAGCTAAAATCTGGAAGTCAGCCAGAATCTTGAATTCAGGATTTTTAAAAAATAAAGTCTTGAAGTCAACGAAAATTAAAAAATTCAGGATGTTGGAAAGTTAAAATCTTCAAGTAAGCCAAAGTCTTGAATTCAGGATTTTGGAAAGGTAAAATCTTGAACTTAGCAAAAGTCTTTTATTAAGGATTTTCGAAAGCTAAAGTTTTGAATTCAGCCAAACTCGTAAATTCAGGATTTTTCAAAGCTAAAATCTTTAAGTCACTGAAAATTTTGAATTCAGGATTTTGAAAAGCTAAAATCTGGAAGTCAGCCAAAATCTTGAATTCAGAATTTTTAAAAAATAAAGTCTTGAAGTCAACGAAAATTTTAAATTCAGGATGTTGGAAAGTTAAAATCTTCAAGTAAGCCAAAGTCTTGAATTCAGGATTTTGGAAAGCTAAAGTTTTGAATTCAGCCAAACTCGTAAATTCAGGATTTTTCAAAGCTAAAATCTTTAAGTCACTGAAAATTTTGAATTCAGGATTTTGAAAAGCTAAAATCTGGAAGTAAGCCAAAATCTTGAATTCAGGATTTTTAAAAAATAAAGTCTTGAAGTCAACGAAAATTTTAAATTCAGGATGTTGGAAAGTTAAAATCTTCAAGTTAGCCAGAGTCTTGAATTCAGGATTTTGGAAAGCTAAAGTTTTGAATTCAGCCAAACTCGTAAATTCAGGATTTTTCAAAGCTAAAATCTTTAAGTCACTGAAAATTTTGAATTTAGGATTTTGAAAAGCTAAAATCTGGAAGTCAGCCAAAATCTTGAATTCAGAATTTTTAAAAAATAAAGTCTTGAAGTCAACGAAAATTTTAAATTCAGGATGTTGGAAAGTTAAAATCTTCAAGTTAGCCAGAGTCTTGAATTCAGGATTTTGGAAAGCTAAAGTTTTGAATTCAGCCAAACTCGTAAATTCAGGATTTTTCAAAGCTAAAATCTTTAAGTCACTGAAAATTTTGAATTCAGGATTTTGAAAAGCTAAAATCTGGAAGTAAGCCAAAATCTTGAATTCAGGATTTTTAAAAAATAAAGTCTTGAAGTCAACGAAAATTTTAAATTCAGGATGTTGGAAAGTTAAAATCTTCAAGTTAGCCAGAGTCTTGAATTCAGGATTTTGGAAAGCTAAAGTTTTGAATTCAGCCAAACTCGTAAATTCAGGATTTTTCAAAGCTAAAATCTTTAAGTCACTGAAAATTTTGAATTCAGGATTTTGAAAAGCTAAAATCTGGAAGTCAGCCAAAATCTTGAATTCAGGATTTTTAAAAAATAAAGTCTTGAAGTCAACGAAAATTTTAAATTCAGGATGTTGGAAAGTTAAAATCTTCAAGTTAGCCAGAGTCTTGAATTCAGGATTTTGGAAAGCTAAAGTTTTGAATTCAGCCAAACTCGTAAATTCAGGATTTTTCAAAGCTAAAATCTTTAAGTCACTGAAAATTTTGAATTCAGGATTTTGAAAAGCTAAAATCTGGAAGTCAGCCAAAATCTTGAATTCAGGATTTTTAAAAAATAAAGTCTTGAAGTCAACGAAAATTTTAAATTCAGGATGTTGGAAAGTTAAAATCTTCAAGTTAGCCAAAGTCTCGAATTCAGGATTTAGGAAAGCTAAAATCTTGATTTCGGCCAAAAACTTGATGGAAGCCAAAATCTTGTAATCAGGATTTTCCAAAAAATCTTGAATTCACTATTTTGGGAAGCTAAAATCTTGAAGTCAGCCAACATCTTGTTTTCAGGAATTTGGAAAGCTAAAGTCTTGAAGTCAGCCACAATCTTGAATTCAGGATTTTTAAAAGCTAAAGTCTTGTAGTCAACGAAATTCTTAAATTCAGGATGTTGGAAAGTGAAAATCTTCAAGTCAGCCAAAATCTTGAATTGAGGCTTTTCAAAAGCCAAAATCAAAGTCAGCCACAGTCTTGAAATAAGCCACAATCTCGATTTCAGGTGTTTGGAAAGCTGAAATCTCGAAGTCAGTTAAAATCTTGAATTCAGGGTTTTCAAAAGCTAAAATGTTGAAGTCAGCAAAAATCTTGAAGTTAGGATTTTAAACAGCTAAAGTCATAAAGTCAACCCAAATTTTGAACTCAAGATGTTGGAAAGTTTAAATCTTCAAGTCAGCCGAAATCTTGAATCCAGGATTTTGCAAAGTTAAAAACTTCAAGTCAGCCAAAATAGTAGTAAAGGGGGTTGATATGGCAAGTAACCAATCAAAGAGCAGTATTCTTTTGTTTAAGATTTAGAGAACAATTCGAACAATGGAGCTCATTCGTATTCAGTACTTTGAACTAATCACAGAACAGCAAGAGCAATGACGACATTTATGTAATATGGGATGGAAAAAGAACGTGTTTTTATTGACGTATAAAAAATGTTTCGCGCCATCTGTTGTATTAGTATTCATGAAAATGGCGCCGTTAGCTCTAAACAAAGTTAACTTAGATCGATTTGTCGACATAATAAATCAATTGCAGAAGGACCTATCTGAAGAGTACAGTCTCCTTAAAAGACAGAACCAGTTTGCATTGCGTCGGCTGGAGAAGAAACAAGCAAAACAAATTATATCTACGGAAGAAGTGTATTTGTATCGTGAATTTTACCAAAGAGAAACAAACTCTGTCAACACTCGGTATCCAAAAGGATAACTGATTTGGCTAATGGTTACATCATCACTTAAAGTGTAGTCTACCAAATTGTCTCTGTAACTTAGATCTTGGTTCGTAGGTAGGTCCTTTTTCAGATGATACAATTAACATATTTTGTTGTAATCTTCGCTTGAACAAATTGTTCATTTCCAATAAGGCATCAGGATAATCGTAGATATTGCGTAATAATGGCAGTTCTGCTGATCAACGTGGGTTTCATAATCTGCTTCTCCGTCATTTCCTCACACCATACGTTTTGAAATGCAATCCGTTGTAGCTGTAGTTTGTTGGAAAACGGACCACCATAAGAGAATTATTTCTCAGCCATAGTTGTCTTTGGACAAACACGCCGCGGGTTGATTATGCAAAAATCTTCAACTTAAGACCAGGTATTGTGTAAAAAAAATGCCATTAAGAATAAGCCGTTTAGCTTTTGTCTTTTTTAAAAAATAAGCGATTAAGACATTGAGTTCCCACTTCGAAAAAAGTCAAGGAATGTTGTTCCACAATCATCTAGAACATGTTGTATTTCTTTGCGAAATTGTAATTCTCTGTCTATCGACAAACCTATGAAATACCTGTCGCAAAAACTACAAGACGATTCAGAAAAAGAGGGCTCTTTTAACCCTGACTGGATAGTGAACAGTCTATTATGTGTTCAACATACAAACGCGCTCTCCGTTCAATCATGATTTCATTCTTAAAAGTTCAGTTTGCTCGGAAAAAAGTCTTAACTCTCACCAATATTCTTTGAAACATTGTCCAGCGTCAAAGGATAGCCAGTTTTATCGGACATGTGTTCTAACTGACTTATGCGACTTTGGTTGACAAACTCATCCAACAAGAAAAGCTGAATTACTGCGACGGTTGTGCTATTCAACACCCAAGTCAAAACCAACATTCCTGCCTCATGATGGATGATGATGACGCATGGAAGTATTACCACGATGAAGTGGTGGAACAAATTGACCTGAATTCTATGTTGAACGCTACCGAAAGTATATGCAGTGCTCTCGGCTTCAAACTAGATAAATCATGGGAAGCGTACTGCCAAATATTGTCGTGGACCAGTATTTACCTCGCTTCTCTGGAACTTGATGTTGTCCAGCAGGGTGATGATCTTCAAAGCCGTATTTTATACGCTCTATACTACCGACCAAATGGGCTCAAATGGAAGGATTTCAGTGATCAACAAGAAACAATAGAATGTCCTGATAGAGTCGTGAGAAAAGAAGAACACCAATGGACCTTGACATGATAATTAATGACATTCAAAATAAGCTTTGTTTCTAAAAGTAATAAAATTTCTTCATGATGACTAAAATTTTGAGTCGGTGTGTGTTTGTCTCTGTCTTTGTCAAGATGGGGCTTTCTCTGTCTTTGCTTGGGGTCGACTTTTCTCTGTATCGCATTGTATATAAAGAGTTTTCCTTTATGTGTAAAAAAAATGTCATTTGTTCATAGTTTGTAAATAAATATGGTTTAATATACTAAACACGGTTTGTTGTCTGTCTAGCCGCGCGCGCGTGTGTGCGCCACGCGCGATTCAATCACCCGCGGAAAGGAAAAACACAGTGATATACAAGGCCCTTGTGGCCTCTGTAGCCCCTGTAGCCCGTTCTCAATAGTCATAAACTTCGTGTCATTAGCGGTTTTATTCAGTTGATATCGAACCTTCGTACCGTGAACATCATGGGTAAGCGTATATGTCGTTATTGCCCGATACCGGGATGTCACTCTAAATTTTTAGTTCGATTAGCAAACCATTTGGCTCAGGTACACGAGCTGTCTGACTTAGAGAGAAAATATTGGCTCCAGTTTGCTAAATTACAAAATACCAACATGGTTCGAGTTTATGATAAAGATACTCCGCCAAAGACCATTTCGCTATGAATAAGAGCAAACGCAGCTGAACCAGTCAGTTGTCAACATGGACCCAAGGTGGAAACACCCCTTTCCTGCTATTGTAGCTGGCCCCACTTGTTGTGGAAAAAGTCATTTTGTCAAACACCTGTTGGAATCTGGAGAAGAATTAATAGACGGAGCTCCTGAAAATATCATTTGGTGTTATGGAATATACCAACCGGCTTACGATGAAATGCTAAGGACTATTCCCAACATCACATTCGTCGAAGGAGTTCCTGGTGATTTAGAATCTATGATAAACCCAACCATTCGGAATTTAGTGGTCATTGACGATTTAATGCAGGAGCTTAGCAATGATCAAAGAATTACCAATTTGTTTACTAAGGGCTGTCATCACCGAAATTTAAGCGTTATTTTCATTCTTCAAAATATTTTTCACCGGGGAAAAGAACTGAGAGACATGGGTTTGAATTGCCATTATTTGGTGATGTTCAAGTCTCCGCGAGATAGCAGTCAAGTCAGTCACTTGGCAAAACAGATGTTTCCCGGTCATGTCAAATACATGCAAGAAGCGTTTCAGGATGCGACAAAACGCCCTTATGGCTACCTGTTATGCGACCTCAAACCGGAAACACCTACCGACTTCCGGTTGCGCACAAACATTTTCCAGGGGAGACTCAGCTCGCCTATGTCAGAAAGGTATAAAAAAGCTCCATCGTAGTGATTGATATCAGTTGAGTATGGCCCAGCGACTAAGAAAGAACCACGATTTTCTTAAGCTCCTCGTCAAGTGTACCCCAGCTCAACGTAAAGCAATTTTGAAAGCAGCCGACGACGCTTTAGTAAAAACCATTTGTGAGTGTGTATTCAACGTTCTTAAAGAAACAGTCCCTGTCAGTAAACCGGCAAAGAGAAAACTTCTTAAGCACAAGAAAGCCTTGACTGCTCTAGCTGAAAAGAGTACCCCGCTAAACAAGAAAAAGCAAATCTTGATACAACACGGAGGAAACTTTTTAAGTGTTTTGCTACCTCCCGTTCTTCGAGTGTTGAGCTCGCTTCTTAGTTAAGATGAATCATACAAGACGCATGGTTCTCGTTCCTGAAAACACTCTGGAACGATTGCAGCAACGCCAGCAGATATTAACACCACCTGTAACACAAACTCTGAAAAATCTGGATAGCCAAATGGGGGATATTTTAGAAAGTAAACAACTTGGTGATGAGGAAAAGGCGAAGCTTTACAATCAGGTGTTGCAACGGTACTTGACTTATTACGATCAGCGGAAAGGCCAGCCTCTCCATGTGAAGTTAACGACTCCTAAAACAACAGAAACCCCCAAACCAGCTGAGAACGCCGAGTCTACAGAGGAAGCTTCTCCAGATAATTCTCTTCCAACAGCAGTAGAGAAAGAGGTCATGAAAAGTGTACCCAAAATTTACAAAACTGGGGCTAGACAGTTGTTGGATAAAATTAAAAAACACCAGGATGTGTTGCACTGAAATGATAAAGGAGAGCTGTTGTATGAAAACAAACCAATCCCAGGTTCTCATGTGGTCGACATAGTCAACGACACATTGCGTCACCGAAAAGGATTTGAACCAGTGGGGTGGTCCGTGTTTGCGAGGGGCCTGGCGCGAATGAATGTCCCCGAAAACTTGGTTCGTAATCCCCAACGTCAGAGTGCCATAAGAGAGTTTAAAGCAAGAGTGAGAGAGGAGACCCCAGAAAGTCCTTCGCGTTGGCTACCCACCCCACCTGAGACGTTATCTTCTGTCAAAAAGCAGAGGCGCAGAGTCGAGAGTCCTCGCCCTCAGGCTGTTCGATGGTTACGATTATAAATCATGACAAGAGACTTTTTTTTATTGTGAAACACAAAACTTTATTTTGTAATTCAATAAAATGTGTTGAAAAGAAATTACATGGTGTCTGTTTACTGAACTTAGTGTTGTGCTTTTGCTCTTTTTACTTGTTTACATCAGTACGATATTTCGGAAAACCTATAGGAAAATGTTTTTCAATAAATCGTTTTAAGAGACTATCATTTTTACTTGTGTTTTTAGAAAAACGATGGACAATAGCGCTCATACTTATATGCCGACTACGATATAAAGCAAAATACAAACAGTAATGTCCGCAGACTTTTGAATAGATGCTTTGTAATGTCACAGTATTAAAAGTCCATTGGTTAGAATTGTTGTTTAAAAAGGCAGTAAATGTTCCTGAATATTTGTTGGGTGGTGATCCGTAAGAATCGAAAAATTCTCCCTCTTGCTCCTTGGTGAAATAAAACGCCACCCAATGCGAACCTGGCTTGTCACTCGTATCCACATTGGCGATAAACAGGGCTGGGTAATGTGAAACACTTGCAGGCAGCTGGTCTGAGGGATACACGCCTTGAAACAAACCTCGTGTAAATTTATCCTTTCTCAAAATAAGGGTCAGTTGAATAGTGTCCATTTTTAGTTTGTGTAGTCGAACAACACGTTGCGGTTCCCGTCAATTTCAATCACGTTTTGGAATTCAGCGTACACGATAAGGTTAACCGTATTGGCCAGCGGTTCCTTGAAATGAAGCTCAGCGCGCAAGTTACCTTGCTTTATTAGCTCAAAATGGTCACCTGAGCAGTGGTCTGGGGACAAGTCAAAGCAGAAGGCTGTGTAACCAGAGCCATAATCGCTTCTACTGATTTGATTACCCGCATCTTGGGATAACTTTCCAGTGCCTGAGAACAGGCTTTGATAGCCCGCTATTACATTTTGACCTCTAGCTTCGTCAAAATTCAAGAACAGGGGTTTCCGAGGAATTTGCTCTCCGTCCACACAGACACCCACTTGAGTTAGATTGTGGTGTTTGAAGTTGAACGGGTTGGTACTGTAAGTTCCATTATATGCCTGAGTATCCACTAAGACCAGCACGATTCGTTTAGGAATGTGACCCAAAAAGATGTTGTCGGGGTTAAAACTGCTAAATCCTCTTGGAATAGACAGCACTTTACAATCGATTCGGCGAACCGGGTACTTGGCGCTGGAGTGTTTTAGTGCAGCCGCATGGCCAAGTATAATAGAGGAGGCCAATTTCACCCTGCGAACGAACAAGATGGTTTCTGTGATTACCACCTTTAAAGTTGGAGCGGCTGCTGATGACATTAGACAAAACGAGTTCTTGGCTCGGTTCAGTTTGATTCTTAAATTCACTCCATTTAGCATCAACCGGTCTTGAAAGAAAATGTCGCTATGAATGGGCCCCATCATATCCACAATATGACTTTCTTTAGTGAAATCATAGCGAACCTTTAACCCCTTGTTTGCAGCATCGTCTGCAGCCACAGGGTTGGCAACATCCATTTTTCCAGGGGTATCTTTGTAAAACATGGCCATAGAAAGTTGACTTGTTTTTGCTTCTTCTCCGTAGTTTAGCAAGGTTTCGATCATGGCGCGATAAGGGTAGGTATTGGTGGATGGAGAGATCAATCGCTCGTTCAAGGAAACGTCCACTTGGGAAAACAGGGAATGTAAAAACAGGTTCACGGGACCTACTTGTGTATCGGCGTCTACGGCGGTTCCATTTGCTTTTGTGATCTTGGCTTTAACAAATAACTGAGTACGTGCCAAGTCCAAATACTCATCTCCGGTTCCCGAAACATAAAATTCGATCGGACCACTGTCCGTGATGTTACTGATGGGGTGGTACTCGATCCATTGCCCTTTGGAGATAATAGAGGTTTGTGTTGCAGGAATCGTAAAGAGATCCAACTCTGATCTCGTACATTCCTGAGACTCGTGATGCACAAAGGCCATAGTTACTTCCAGAAAGAAAATTTCTCTTTGGGCTTCTTTTGCTGCGGAGATGTTTTTGCTTTCTTGCCTTGAGGCGAACTGATTTTGGTTCCTTGCCCTTTTCTTTTTATAGCTTTTTTGCCAGCTCCTGATTGTGTCTGCAATGAATTCTGAGAAGGTCGACCAAGGGCTTGTTTCGTGCCCTTGTGGACTGCTGTCTTAATGTTATCTTCATCTTGGACGACATTGACACCTGTTTGTAAAGCCTTTTTTCCAATCACCTTAGCACCCTGTTGAAGGTGAGGCATCGCCCAGCGAAACAGACCTCTGAATATGGACCCTAGTCCATAACCATGCTGAAATCGAGCACCGTGAAACGCTGGTAAACTCCCACCTTTTTGTTTGGCTTGATTAACATAGTACTGTTCGTACAACTTGTGATTTGGAGTGTGGAGTTTTTTCATCTTTAAAAGTATTGAGGTGCACTTTGACGAAAATGAAGTGTTAACAACACTCTCCCAAACTCAAATGGTACAGACTCCCCTGTGTCTGTCTTTATATTGACTTCGACAGTTTCAAATTGCTTTCTGCTGACAGGTAAATATTGGGGGCGCAAAAATGATTTACTGACTCGCTCCCCAACCTTTCCTTCTACAGGAACAATTCGAAGCAAAGGTACCAATGCATCTCTAACATATTGTGACTGAATAAGATCACAGTAAATGAAAAGGTCGTGAAAGCCGTATTCCAAATGCACTTGTCTTTCAGCGGTAGAGGTATTAGAAATAATTTCTTCTGGTGAAAATCCCAGCAGGTATCCAATGTTACCAAAAAAAAGGTTCTACGTTATTTTGTAGGTGAACAGTCACCTTTCTAGTGAACGCATCGTAGGAAAATGTCACGTCGTTATTGAAACGCTTTACATTCTCGATCAGCTCTTTCATCTTTGATAAGATATCTCCAATGGAAGAATAATGACCTGGTGGTACAATTAGGGCTTCCCATACTCCGGACAATTCTTGGTTCCGAAGGTAGAATCGATTACCAAAATTTTCTTGGACATTATTCCAGCTGTGAGGATAGTGAATTTCCGTTAATGCTACTTCCCAGTCCCCCGTCAAGCTAACGGTCTGAGGTAAACCAACTTGGTACTCAGTTAATGTGTTGCTGGGAAACTTATCGAGGCTGCTACTGCTAGGGAGATGGAGATAAAACTATTTTACCTCCATCGTACCCTGTGTTGAAATGAACTTTTTAATCTGGGTATTCTTAATGTATTAGAAACCACACACCATTCATTTCATTATTTCATTTTCTTTTATTCACTACACAAAAAATGCATAAATTACAATTTCAAAATATCTCTTTGTTGAACCCAAGAATCAAATTTTGGATCTTTGTATCCTTTCCATCTCACCAGATACTCCACTACGCCTTTACGCTTTCTCTTCCGCAAAATCTTCTCGACGCGGTACACATCATCGTTCTTAATAATTTTCTGTAATTCGGGTTCATAAAATGTTCCATCTAAGATTTCACCTGCATCATCTTTTAGTTTATAAACGGGTACTTGACGAGCCATTCGCTTGTAAACAGTAAAAATTTCTTCCGTAAAATTAGGTAAGTAAGATTTTTCAAACATTCTCTTCACTTTGCTAATCCTGACGCGATCTCCCACTTGAAATTTATATCGCACAGGCTTTTGAACATCATCCCCATACAAAGTATCCCACACTTTAGCTTCATTCGCTTTAGTCACCTGACTCGATTTCATTTTAATACTTCGGTGGTAAGTGTTATTGTAAGAAGACACTAACTGGGGTAATACATTGATATAGGTGAGAGTGTTTTTGGCCGTGAAATATTTGTACATCTTATTCTTAAATGTTCGGTTAAAACGCTCAACCACTGAGGCTTTGAGCCCAGAGTTAACAGTGAAAAAGGCAATGTTGTTGTCACGCAGAAATTTCTGGAACACGAGATTCTTGAACTCTGTTCCTTGATCTGTTTGCAGTTTGATGGGTTTGCGACCAGTAGAAACGATCTTTTGAAAGGCTTTGACCAGTTCCTGACCTTGTTTTGTCTTCAACGGTAACACAAACGCGTACTTGCTGAAGATATCTATACAAGTCAGTAAGTATTTATAGCCCTTGTTGTAGCGACTGAGATTTTGGAGGTCGACCAAATCCGCTTGAAATTGCTCATCTATTCCAAAAACGATGACTCGACTTCTCTTGTAGCGTCTTCGCGCGGGTTTGTGAAGAGTATAAACATCTTGCTGACTCAACCAATCTCGGACTTGTTTACGCGATATCTTGTTCTTTCCTTTCTCTTTGACTGCTCTGTAAACAGCATCTAAACCACCGAAACTTGCGGGTTGACTTGGGTCGAGGTAGATGCTGGCTAGTTTTTTCTCCATCACAAAATTCAGAGTTTTGTACAACCACTTTACCACCGCAGCAAGCGAATGCACAACGTATGCGACTGAAAATGTGTTCAAAACCAAAAGTGGATGATGGCAGACAGCAACCCATCACTAGTGTTTACCTGAACGGTAAAAGATGTAATGACTTCTCTCTCCCTGGTGCTCCTTTATATAGCTACTGTCGAATCTGGGTGAGAGCGGGAAAAAGAAGGTGAAATAGTAGTTCCCATTCCTCCTCGGTTAATTCTAGCTGATCCGCGAAGTTCAAAAATACCACCAATCGTCCCCAGTTTACTTTTGAAAAGACCTCAGAGTGGAGTTTTTTCAACCTTTCTAGACTCGAACCCGGCAGATCCTTTAATTTTTGTTGAAGCATTTCCATTTCACTTGAAGACACTTTCAATGTTTTGGCTTGTGCGCGATACAGAGAAAAGTCGATCCGAAGCAAAGACAGAGAAAGCCCCATCTTGACTATGACAGAGACAAACACACACTGACTCACAATTTAGTCATAAAGAAATTTTATTACTTTTAGAAACAAAGCTTATTTTGAATGTCATTAATTATCATGTCAAGGTCCATTGGTTGACACGAAGTTTATGACTATGGAGAACGGGCCACAGGGGCCACAAGGGCCTTGTATATCATTGTGTTTTTCCTTTACGCGGGTGATTGAATCGCGCGTGGCGCACACACGCGCGCGCGGCTAGACAGAAAACAAACCGTGTTTAGTATATTAAACCATATTTATTTACAAACTCCCCGGTGAAAAATATTTTGAAGAATGAAAATAACGCTTAAATTTCGGTGATGACAGCCCTTAGTAAACAAATTGGTAATTCTTTGATCATTGCTAAGCTCCTGCATTAAATCGTCAATGACCACTAAATTCCGAATGGTTGGGTTTATCATAGATTCTAAATCACCAGGAACTCCTTCGACGAACGTGATGTTGGGAATAGTCCTTAGCATTTCATCGTTAGCCGGTTGGTATATTCCATAACATCAAATGATATTTTCAGGAGCTCCGTCTATTAATTCTTCTCCAGATTCCAACAGGTGTTTGACAAAATGACTTTTTCCACAACAAGTGGGGCCAGCTACAATAGCAGGAAAGGGGTGTTTCCACCTTGGGTCCATGTTGACAACTGACTGGTTCAGCTGCGTTTGCTCTTATTCATAGCGAAATGGTCTTTGGCGGAGTATCTTTATCATAAACTCGAACCATGTTGGTATTTTGTAATTTAGCAAACTGGAGCCAATATTTTCTCTCTAAGTCAGACAGCTCGTGTACCTGAGCCAAATGGTTTGCTAATCGAACTAAAAATTTAGAGTGACATCCCGGTATCGGGCAATAACGACATATACGCTTACCCATGATGTTCACGGTACGAAGGTTCGATATCAACTGAATAAAACCGCTAATGACACGAAGTTTATGACTATTGAGAACGGGCTACAGGGGCTACAGAGGCCACAAGGGCCTTGTATATCACTGTGTTTTTCCTTTCCGCGGGTGATTGAATCGCGCGTGGCGCACACACGCGCGCGCGGCTAGACAGACAACAAACCGTGTTTAGTATATTAAACCATGTTTATTTACAAACTATGAACAAATGACATTTTTTTTACACATAAAGGAAAACTCTTTATATACAATGCGATACAGAGAAAAGTCGACCCCAAGCAAAGACAGAGAAAGCCCCATCTTGACAAAGACAGAGACAAACACACACCGACTCAAAATTTTAGTCATCATGAAGAAATTTTATTACTTTTAGAAACAAAGCTTATTTTGAATGTCATTAATTATCATGTCAAGGTCCATTGGTGTTCTTCTTTTCTCACGACTCTATCAGGACATTCTATTGTTTCTTGTTGATCACTGAAATCCTTCCATTTGAGCCCATTTGGTCGGTAGTATAGAGCGTATAAAATACGGCTTTGAAGATCATCACCCTGCTGGACAACATCAAGTTCCAGAGAAGCGAGGTAAATACTGGTCCACGACAATATTTGGCAGTACGCTTCCCATGATTTATCTAGTTTGAAGCCGAGAGCACTGCATATACTTTCGGTAGCGTTCAACATAGAATTCAGGTCAATTTGTTCCACCACTTCATCGTGGTAATACTTCCATGCGTCATCATCATCCATCATGAGGCAGGAATGTTGGTTTTGACTTGGGTGTTGAATAGCACAACCGTCGCAGTAATTCAGCTTTTCTTGTTGGATGAGTTTGTCAACCAAAGCCGCATAAGTCAGTTAGAATACATGTCCGATAAAACTGGCTATCCTTTGACGCTGGACAATGTTTCAAAGAATATTGGTGAGAGTTAAGACTTTTTTCCGAGCAAACTGAACTTTTAAGAATGAAATCATGATTGAACGGAGAGCGCGTTTGTATGTTGAACACATAATAGACTGTTCACTATCCAGTCAGGGTTAAAAGAGCCCTCTTTTTCTGAATCGTCTTGTAGTTTTTGCGACAGGTATTTCATAGGTTTGTCGATAGACAGAGAATTACAATTTCGCAAAGAAATACAACATGTTCTAGATGATTGTGGAACAACATTCCTTGACTTTTTTCGAAGTGGGAACTCAATGTCTTAATCGCTTATTTTTTAAAAAAGACAAAAGCTAAACGGCTTATTCTTAATGGCATTTTTTTTACACAATACCTGGTCTTAAGTTGAAGATTTTTGCATAATCAACCCGCGGCGTGTTTGTCCAAAGACAACTATGGCTGAGAAATAATTCTCTTATGGTGGTCCGTTTTCCAACAAACTACAGCTACAACGGATTGCATTTCAAAACGTATGGTGTGAGGAAATGACGGAGAAGCAGATTATGAAACCCACGTTGATCAGCAGAACTGCCATTATTACGCAATATCTACGATTATCCTGATGCCTTATTGGAAATGAACAATTTGTTCAAGCGAAGATTACAACAAAATATGTCAATTGTATCATCTGAAAAAGGACCTACCTACGAACCAAGATCTAAGTTACAGAGACAATTTGGTAGACTACACTTTAAGTGATGATGTAACCATTAGCCAAGTCAGTTATCCTTTTGGATACCGAGTGTTGACAGAGTTTGTTTCTCTTTGGTAAAATTCATGATACAAATACACTTCTTCCGTAGATATAATTTGTTTTGCTTGTTTCTTCTCCAGCCGACGCAATGCAAACTGGTTCTGTCTTTTAAGGAGACTGTACTCTTCAGATAGGTCCTTCTGCAATTGATTTATTATGTCGACAAATCGATCTAAGTTAACTTTTTTTAGAGCTAACGGCGCCATTTTTCATGAATACTAATACAACAGATGGCGCGAAACATTTTTTATACGTCAATAAAAACACGTTCTTTTTCCATCCCATATTACATAAATGTCGTCATTGCTCTTGCTGTTCTGTGATTGGTTCAAAGTACTGAATACGAATGAGCTCCATTGTTCCAATTGTTCTCTAAATCTTAAACAAAAGAATACTGCTCTGTGATTGGTTACTTGGCATATCAACCCCCTTTACTACTCAAAATCTTCAAATCAGGATTTTGGAAGAGTAAAATCTAAGCTAAGATCTTGAAGTCTTGGGAGGCTAAAATCTTGTATTCAGGATTTTGGAAAGCTTAAGTCCTGAAGTCAACCATACTCTTGAATTGAGGATATTCGAAAGTTAAAAGCTTGAAGTCAGCGGAAATCTCTAACTTAGGATTTTGGAAAGTTAAAATCTTTAAGTCAGCCAAAGTCTTGATATCAGAGATTTTGGAAAGCTAAAATCCTGAATTCAGGATTTTGGAAAGGTAAAATCTTGAAGTCAGAAAAAATCTTGAATTCAGTATTTTGAAAAGCTAAAATCTTGAGGTGACCTAAAATCTTGAATTTAGGATTTTGAAAAGATGAAATCTTGAAGTCAGCTAAAATCTTGAATTTAGGATTTTGGAAACCTAAAATCTTGAAGTCAGCCAAAATCTTGAACTTAGGATTTTGAAAAGTTAAAATGCTGAAGTCAGGCAAAATCTTGAATTCAGGATTTTGGAAAGTTAAAATCTTGAAGTTATCGAATATCTTGAATTTCAGGATTTTGCAAAGTTGGAATTTTGAAGTCAAACAAAATCTTGAAATCGGTATATTGAAAAGCTAAAATCTTGAAATCAGCCAAAAACGTGAAGTCGGAAAAATTCTTGAATACAGGATTTTGAAAAACCAAATTCTTGAAGACGGCCAAAATCTTCAATTAAGGTCTTTGGAAAGCTACAATCTTGAGGTCAGCCAGAATCTTGAATTCAGTATTTTGGAAATCTAAAATCTTGAGGTCAGCCAAAATCTTGAATTAAGGATTTTGGAGAGCTAAAATCTTGAAGTCAGCCAAAATGTTGATATCAGTATTTCGAAAAGGAAAAATCTCGAAGTCAGCGCAATATTGAACTCAGTATTTAAAAAACCTAAAATCTAGAAGTCAGCCATAATCTTGAATTCTTGATTTTGGGAAGCTAAAATCTTCAAGTCAGCCAACATCTTGAATTCAGGATTTTGGAAAGCTAAATTATTGTAGTCAGCCAAAATCGTGGGTTCAGGATTTTGAAAAGCTAAAGGCTTGAACTCAGCCACAATCTTGAATTTACGATTTTGGAAAGCTAATATGTTGAGGTCAAACAAAATCTTCAATACAGGATTTTGAAAAGCCAAATTCTTGAAGACGGCCAAAATCTTCAATTAAGGTCTTTGGAAAGCTACAATCTTGAGGTCAGCCAAGATCTTGAATTCAGTATTTTGGAAATCTAAAATCTTGAGGTCAGCCAAAATCTTAAATTAAGGATTTTGGAAAGCTAAACTCTTGAAGTCAGCCAAAATCTTGATATCAGTATTTTGAAAAGGTAAAATTTTGAAGTCAGCGACAATAATGAACTCAGTATTTAAAAAAGCTAAAACCTTGAAGTTAGCCATAATCTTGAATTCTTGATTTTGGAAAGCTAAAATCTTGAAGTTAGCCAAAATCTTGAATTCAGGATTGCGGAATGCTAAAATCTTGAAGTCAGCCAAAATCTCGAATTTAGAAGTTTAGAAACCTAAAATGTTGAAGTCAGCCAAAATCTTGAATTTTAGCATTGTGAAAAGTTAAAATCCTGAAGTCAGGCAAAATTTTGAATTCAGGATTTTGGAAAGCTAAAATCTTGAAGTTAGCCAAAATCTTGAAATCAGGATTTTGGAAGGGTAAAATCTTGGAGTCAGCCAAAATCTTTAATTCATCATTTCGGAAAGCTAAAATCCTGAATTCAGGATTTTGGAAAGGTAAAATCTTGAAGTCAGAAAAAATCTTGAATTCAGTATTTTGAAAAGCTAAAATCTTGAGGTGACCTAAAATCTTGAATTTAGGATTTTGAAAAGATGAAATCTTGAAGTCAGCTAAAATCTTGAATTTAGGATTTTGGAAACCTAAAATCTTGAAGTCAGCCAAAATCTTGAACTTAGGATTTTGGAAAGCTAAAATCTTGAAGTCAGCCAAAAAGTTGAGGTCGGACAAACACATAGATTTAGGGTTTTAAAAAGCCAAAAATTTAAATTCAGATCGTTGGAAAGCTAAAATCTTGAAGTCAGCAACAAACTTAAATTCAGTATTTTGAAAGTTAAAATCTTGATATCAGCCATAATCGTGATATCAGGATTTTGGAAAAGTAAAATATTGAAGTCAGCTAAAATCTGGATATCTTGAACTTAGCAAAAGTATTTTATTAAGGATTTTTGAAAGCTAAAGTTTTAAAGTAAAAAAAACCCCGTGAATTCAGATTATTTGAAAGCTAAAATCTTCAAGTTAAAAAAAAGAAAAGTTAAAATCTTGAGGTCAGGCAAAATGTTGAAATCAGGGTTTTGGAAAGCTAAAAAGTACAAGTCAGCTAAAATCTGGAATTCAGTATTTTAAAAAGCTAAAATCCTGAAGTCGGCCAAAATCTTGAATTCAGGATTTTGGTAAGATAAAATCTGGAAAAAAGCCAAAATTTTTAATTCGTATTATGGAAAGTGAAAATCTTGAAGTCAGCCAAAATCTTGAATTCATGGCTTTGAAAAGCTAATTCTTTAAGTGAACCAAAATCTTGAATTCAGGATTTTGAAAAGCTAAAAGATTGCACTTAGCCAAATTCTTGAATTTATGATTTTGGAAACCCAAAATCTGCAAATCAGCCAAAATCTTGAGTTCAAGTCTTTGGAAAGCCAAAATCTTGAAACTTAAAATTTTAAAGTTAGCCAAAATCTTTAATTCAGAATTTTGGAAAGTTTAAATCTTGTAGTCAGCCAAAATCTTGAACTCAGGATTTTGGAAGGCTAAAATCTTAAAGTCAGCCAAAATTTTGAATTTAGGATATTAAAAAGCTAAAGTCTTGAGGTCAGCGAAAATCTTGAATACAGCATTTTAAAAAGCTAAAATCCTAAATTCAGGTCTTTGGAAAGCTAAAATCTTAAAGTCAGCCAAAGTCTTGAATTCACTGTTTTGAAAAGAGAAGATCTTGAAATCAGGATTTTGGGAAGCTAAAATCTTGAAGTCAGCCAAAGTCTTGAGTTCAGGATTTTCGAAAGCTAAAATCTTGAGGGAAGCCAAAATCTTGAATTGGGGATTTTGGAAAGTTAAAATCTTGAGCCATAATTTTGAGTTCAGGATTGAGCAAACCGAAGATCTTAAAGTCAGGCAAAATCTTGAATTCAGGATTTCGGAAGGGTAAAATCTTGAAGCCAGCCAAAATCTTAAATTCACTATTTCAAAAAGCAAAAATTTTAAAATCAGCCAAAATCTTCAATTCAAAATTTGGAAAAGCTAAGATCTTGAAGTCATATGAAATCTTAAATGCAAGTCTTTGGAAAGATAAAATTTTGAAGTCAGCCAAAATCTTTAAAACAGGATTTTGGAAAGGCAAAATCTTAAAGTCAACCAAAATCTGGAATTCAGAATTTTGGAAAGGAAATATCTTGAAGTCAGCCAAAATCTTAAAATTCAGGATTTTGGAAAGCTAAAAAATTCAACTTAGCAAAAATCTTGTATTCAGAATTTTAGAAAGCTGAAGTGTTCAAGTCAGCCAAAGTCTTGAATTTAGTATTTTTGAAAAGTTAAAATCCTGAAGTCAGGCAAAATCTTGAATTCAGGATTTTGGGAAGCTAAAATCTTGAAGTTAGCCAAAATCTTGAATTCAGTATTTTTCAAATCTAAAATCTTGAAGTCAGCCAAAGTCTTGAGTTCAGGATTTTCGAAAGCTAAAATCTTGAGGCAAGCCAAAATCTTGAATTGGGGATTTTGGAAAGTTAAAATCTTGAGCCATAATTTTGAGTTCAGGATTGAGCAAACCGAAGATCTTAAAGTCAGGCAAAATCTTGAATTCAGGATTTCGGAAGGGTAAAATCTTGAAGCCAGCCAAAATCTTAAATTCACTATTTCAAAAAGCAAAAATTTTAAAATCAGCCAAAATCTTCAATTCAAAATTTGGAAAAGCTAAAATCTTGAAGTCAGCTGAAATCTTAAATGCATGTCTTTAGAAAGATAAAATTTTGAAGTCAGCCAAAATCTTTAAAACAGGATTTTGGAAAGGCAAAATCTTAAAGTCAACCAAAATCTTGAATTCAGTAATATTGAAAAGCTAAAATCTTGAAGTCAGCCGAAATCTTGTTTTAGAATTTTGGAAAGCTAAAATTATTTTGAGGTCAGCCAAAATCTGGAGTTCACAATTTCTGAAAGCAAACATCTTGAGGTCAGGCAAAATTTTAAAATTCAGGATTCTGGAAAGCTAAAATCTTCAAGTTAGCCAAAATCTTGTTTTCAAAATTCAAGAAAGCTAAAAACTTGACGTCAGCCAAAATCTTGAATTCAGGATTTTGAAAAGTTAAAATGCTGAAGTCAGGCAAAATCTTGAATTCAGGATTTTGGAAAGTTAAAATCTTGAAGTTATCGAATATCTTGAATTTCAGGATTTTGCAAAGTTGGAATTTTGAAGTCAAACAAAATCTTGAAATCGGTATATTGAAAAGCTAAAATCTTGAAATCAGCCAAAAACGTGAAGTCGGAAAAATTCTTGAATACAGGATTTTGAAAAACCAAATTCTTGAAGACGGCCAAAATCTTCAATTAAGGTCTTTGGAAAGCTACAATCTTGAGGTCAGCCAGAATCTTGAATTCAGTATTTTGGAAATCTAAAATCTTGAGGTCAGCCAAAATCTTGAATTAAGGATTTTGGAGAGCTAAAATCTTGAAGTCAGCCAAAATGTTGATATCAGTATTTCGAAAAGGAAAAATCTCGAAGTCAGCGCAATATTGAACTCAGTATTTAAAAAACCTAAAATCTAGAAGTCAGCCATAATCTTGAATTCTTGATTTTGGGAAGCTAAAATCTTCAAGTCAGCCAACATCTTGAATTCAGGATTTTGGAAAGCTAAATTATTGTAGTCAGCCAAAATCGTGGGTTCAGGATTTTGAAAAGCTAAAGGCTTGAACTCAGCCACAATCTTGAATTTACGATTTTGGAAAGCTAATATGTTGAGGTCAAACAAAATCTTCAATACAGGATTTTGAAAAGCCAAATTCTTGAAGACGGCCAAAATCTTCAATTAAGGTCTTTGGAAAGCTACAATCTTGAGGTCAGCCAAGATCTTGAATTCAGTATTTTGGAAATCTAAAATCTTGAGGTCAGCCAAAATCTTAAATTAAGGATTTTGGAAAGCTAAACTCTTGAAGTCAGCCAAAATCTTGATATCAGTATTTTGAAAAGGTAAAATTTTGAAGTCAGCGACAATAATGAACTCAGTATCTAAAAAAGCTAAAACCTTGAAGTTAGCCATAATCTTGAATTCTTGATTTTGGAAAGCTAAAATCTTGAAGTTAGCCAAAATCTTGAATTCAGGATTGCGGAATGCTAAAATCTTGAAGTCAGCCAAAATCTCGAATTTAGAAGTTTAGAAACCTAAAATGTTGAAGTCAGCCAAAATCTTGAATTTTAGCATTGTGAAAAGTTAAAATCCTGAAGTCAGGCAAAATTTTGAATTCAGGATTTTGGAAAGCTAAAATCTTGAAGTTAGCCAAAATCTTGAAATCAGGATTTTGGAAGGGTAAAATCTTGGAGTCAGCCAAAATCTTTAATTCATCATTTCGGAAAGCTAAAATCTTGAGGTCAGCCATAAACTTGAAGTCAGACAAAATCTTGAATTCAGGTCTTTGGAAGGCTAAAATCTTGAAGTCAGCCAAAATCTTGAATTCATTATTTTGAAAAGCTAAAATCCTGATCTCAGCCAAAATCTTTAATTTAGGATATTGAAATGTTAAAATCATGAATTGACCCAAAATCTTGAATTCAGGATTTTGGAAACCTAAAATCTTGAAGTCAGGCGAGATCTTGAATTCAGTATTTTCCAAATGTAAAATCTTGAAGTCAGCCAAAGTCTTGAATTCAGGATTTTGGAAAGCTAAAATCTTGAAGTCAGCCAAAATCTTGAATTCAGGATTTTGGAAAGCTAAAATGTTGAGGTCAGCCAAAATCTTGAATTCAGGATTTTGAAAAGCTAAAATGTTGAGGTCAGCCAAAAACTTGAATTCAGGATTTTGGATAGCTAAAATTTTCTAAGTCAGCCAAAATCTGGGATTTAGTATTTTGGAACGGTAAAATTTTAAAGTCAGCCAAAATCTTCAACTCGGGATTTTGGAAAGCTAAATTCTAGAAGTTACCCAAAATCTTGAATTCAGGATTTTAGAAAGAGAAGGTCTTGAAGTCAGGCAAAATTTTGAATTTAGGCTTTTAAAAAGCGAAAATCTTGAAGTGAGCCGAAATGTTGAATGCACCTGTTTGGAAAGCTAAAATCTTGACGTCAGCCAAAATATTGAATTCAGGATTTTTAAAGTTAAAATCTTGAATTTACTCCCTCTATTTTTCCGTGAGAGGGTTACTCTATTGGGAGGAATGGCGGACTGACGGAATGACGGAATGGGATGGCGGAATAAATGGAATATTATAAAATACGGAATACACGGAATATGTGGAATATACAAAAACGCAGAATGAGAGAATAATTTATACAGTCGAGTCCCAAAACTCGAACCCACGCTACTAACTCGAACCTCACGTTAACTGGGAGTAATACTTATTTTTGTTTCTCTTGTTATCATTTCTATATAATTTTACGTAACAGGGGAGATTTCGAAAATGATTTGATCAAAATGTTAAGGGCAACTCCATGCAAATATCGACCAAAGTGCGGCA
Organism: Porites lutea; assembly: GCF_958299795.1. Lineage (NCBI taxonomy): Eukaryota > Metazoa > Cnidaria > Anthozoa > Scleractinia > Poritidae > Porites > Porites lutea. The sequence continues at coordinate 11,179,502 of NC_133207.1, read as the reverse complement.
AGGCTCAAAAAATAAAAATCGCTCTTCTTTTGCATACTGATAGACTTTAGTAAGTGTACAAATGCTATGTAGTTTTTTCTTCGAAAGATCTGTTCGTTTCCGAGAAAAACAAGAAAACCGTTTCAAGCCCCGCCGTCGATTTCGCAAGCCGAAAACAGGGTTGAAATTCACTATGATTCGCTCGACTTGCATTTCAAAACAACCGTGCTAGAAAAAAAGCTTGTTGCTAAAATTGTAAGTAGAACTCGTCGTTGATCAAAATATATAATATTTTTAGCATTACAACAGTCTGAGTAATTATAAAAGAGCTAAAGCGTATGTCTACCTGTTGTTCAACCACGGAAGGTAGTTAAAAAAAGCGCCGATTTTCATCATGTGCCTTTGATCAGAATTTTTCAGGATTGAAGGGGAAAACACTTCAAGCATCAGACTATTATGTTATTTTAAAATTATTTTGGGGAAATGATTTTGAGCTTCTCAGAAATTATTTGAAATTCCTGTTACAGACAACATAAAATAACGCCATCCAACACATGAGTCACGCGACCACCACCAACAATTTGACTTTAGGTTTCCGTTTACAACGCTGGTAGCCTTGATATGTACAACAATTTTTGAAAAGCTCACCTTAACCTGTATCTGTTGTACTTCAAGCTCCAAGTTGTTTCATTTTGCCGTCTTATCACCTATGTTACCGTAGTTGTGAAGTCCGCTGGAATGTGTGCGTTCACATTGTGAACGCTAGTTTCCATTTCTCAAACCGCCCTTGGATACCTTGTGATGCCTACACATACATATATGTGTGAGCCCTGACTATAGTGATTAGGGTTAAGCACTAACAATACTGATTAGGCTTAAGCACTGAAAATACTGATTAGGGTTAGTAGCATTGTGGAGGTGCGTGACAGCTTTCTGGTAATTTCTTCATCCCTCTGTTTTCTCTAATGTTTTCAAGTTAACATCTCATGCTTGTTAAAATTTTGAGAAACCTGGACCTTAAAAAAGCCGTCTATAAAATAAAGCTCGGTAGTTTAACAACGCAAAGTTCCTTGCTCGTGGATCCGTTCACTACAATTAATCTCATTTGCATAGGAGTGTGCCAAGGGTCTACTTCCGGTGAAATACACGTGACGAGCTTTACCGACTTTCATCCGTTACTTCCAGTACACTGAAGAAGATTCATCTTTTATACTCCTCCTTCTACAAAAATAATCCAGTTCACATTACTTTACCCGAGAATTATCTTTAATATTTTGACGTTTAAGGCATTTGATTAACATTATCGAATTAAATTTAGTTTAATTTGATTCAACTGTTCATCCCACTTGAAAAAGAAAAAGATCTTTGCATAAACACTGTTTGTGTGCGCTCTTCTTCGATGAAGCTATGGAAGGTTCGTGGTCCTTCGAGTCATTAGTAGGTACTCTGTGTTCGTTTGATAGAAGGGATAAGCAGAGATCAACTGAGATTGTTCCTTTGTCGCTGTCAAACTATTAAGGACGTAACTGGGCATAGGTCGACATGGTCTCTTTCTGGTATTGAAAGCGAAACAGACTTTATTTTAGCTCAGAACTGACCGGCCAGACCATTCCCGTCACAATGATAATTTCCCTTTTAATCAAACTCTTCAGCTAGATCAGTCAAATTCGAAATAGTATGCTCGAAAGAGAACGTTTTTCAGCAAAAACTCTTGGAAAAGTCCTATTTCATTTTCAAAATGACTGGTCAGGCTATGGTCCAGCCGGCCAGTTCTGACAGATGGAAAGCACCCTAGGTTCCTTTAAGAAACGGTATGCCCTTTCCATCGTTCTGAGCTCGGTATTGGATGGCGACGGAACAGTTATTCCAGTTCGTGCCAAGTTCCAAAGGAAATCGCTAATCACATAATTGAAAGAAGAGGGAAACCTCTTAAAGCCGACAAAGGAGTTATAAGAAGAACATTTCAGAATATATCTATCAGCAAATCGGTATCTTCATTCCTGTAGGCTCAGGTGCTCTTGGTTTATTCATTGTATTATATTCTAATAAGTCACTTAGATTCAATCCACGAATACTGTATAAAGTTTACCATAGTTGTCAACTCTCTTAGATAACCTAGAGTCTCCCGGGTACGGCACCAATCCACCTAATCTGTCCGATAAAATAAACCTTTCAGTTTTTCTTTTAGTTTGAAATTAAACCCGATTTCCCCTAGAGTACAGAATTTTTTTTGTAAAAGTTAAAGATCATAGTCCAGTTCTGATGGCATTTGTCGTTGTCGTTTTTGTTTTTGTTTTTTGTTTTTGTTTTTGTTTTTTTACATTTCCTTCAAGCAACTGACTTGTACCTCATTCAAGACAACGTGTGGGGGATATGGCATCGGATAGAACTCAACGATTCCACATTCGAACAGCAAAACAAGTGGTCGATGCAACTCTTGGGGAGATTGCAGCCTCGTTCCCTCGTTCCCAAAAATTTTATATTACACGCATGTTTTACGTTTGCTTTGCGCCTGCTTTTAGCGGATCCTGACCACGGGCACCGGGATCTTGACAGCTGTAATCCGATATTACTGTTGAAAGTAATTTGCATGCTGAGTCACAAAACGTCCGAAGGGTGCTTTATCCTTAAGATTGGCGCTTCCTTCTGCGGTGTCCAGCAGCATTTTGAGACAAAAGTGGTTGACAGATAAGGAAGAGAGGGTTTACTACGTGTTGAATTAACATAAGCGAACTTCGTTAGAAAGAATGCGTGTTGGTTATGAGTCTCAAACAGAGTTTAATATACAATGGCAAACTTGAACAGATGGAAACGGGAAACGTTTTGCCGTAAACCTAGACCTGGAACAAAGAATAGGGTAAGTACTTTAACGTTTAGAACTTTGTGCTTGAATATTAGACATTTTTAGGACAAACGTTTGATGACCTTTGCCTGGTCGACTGACGATGGTCACGCATATGTTAAAGATGACGTTACTTTATGTTGTCTGTAAAACGATTTTCAAATAATTTCTGAGAAGCTCAAAATGATTTCCCCAAAACAATGTTTACATAACATAAACGTTTGATGCCTGTAGTGTATTTCCCTTCAATCTGAAAAATTTCTGATCAAAGGCACATGATGAAAATCGTCGCTGTTTTCAACGACCTTTCGTGGGTAAACATCAGGTAGCCGTACGATTTAGTTTTTTTATAATTACTCAGACGGTTGTAATGCTAAAAATATTATATATTTTGATCAACGACGAGTTAAACTTAAAATTTTAGCAATAAGTTTTCTTCCTAGCGCGGTTGTATTGGAACGCGAGTCCAGCGAATCATGATGAATTTCAGCCCTGTTTTTGGCTTGCGAAATCGACGGTGGGGCTTGAAACGGTTTTCTTCGTTTTTCTCGGAAACGAACAGATCTTTCGAAGAAAAAAATACATAGCGTTTGTATACTTATTTAAGTCTACCAGTCTGCAAAAGAATAGCAATTTTGATTTTTTGAGCCTTGCCACGAATCGGCGATTTTGGTCGATTTTTGCATGGATTCGCTCTTAAACGCTAAAAGATTTTTAAAATACGTTTAAAAAACATTTTAAAAAATGAACGACGTTTCGACGCTACATTACGCCATTATCAAGTTGAAAAGTGAAAAAGTATAAGGTGTAAAACGAAGATGAAAAATTTGAAACAATACATAAAATATTTGGGGGCCAAATGGGTATAATTCCTAAGGTAAGAACCACAATAAGAGAAAAAAAATGTCCGAAGGTGTCACGTAAATAGTTTGGCACGAATGGAGTCGGCTTGCGTGTTAAGAGAAGGCTTGATGTCCTTTATGTATAACATCTCATAGACTAAGCGATCAAACTTGCTGTTACTTTTCCTCAGAACTTTGAAAAGATGGTCAGTCTTTGTTCTGTTGTTGCTGTGTTTCAAGGTGTTTCCCGATGGCTGAACAACGGTGTTCACTTATGCGTTGATGTAAGTGTCGGACAGTGTACCCGACATAATTGGCATCGCACAAATCACATTGAAATAAGTATACAACGCATTGAGTGTGACGATCGGGGACTTGTTTTCCTTGACACTCAGGGTTTGTGACAGTTTTCTACTTGTAAAGACGGGTTTTACGTTAACATCAATCTTAGCTGCTAGAGAATAGATATCTTTGCGTACGCGATCAGCTGATCGCTGATCTTTAATAGTCAGGTCGCTTAACTCCAAATTTTCGCGGAAACATTACACAGCGGATACAAGCATCAAAATCACCAGATTGTTTCCTTAATTACTATTAAACATTTTTCTCCGTGGATCCACCTGGATTTTTGCGTGCAATTTGAATAATTTCTCTCAAAACAAAAGCATGTTCAAACTCTCGGGCGCTGCTTCAGGGGACCAAATGCAGTGCTTCTTAACCTGGTATGTATACAATGTTCAAGCTTGTAGTTTTGCAGTTAAAAGACTATGTTGTTATATTTAGAAACCTATAGAGGTCCAAGCTATCATGAATTATAGTGAAATTTTCCTTAAAAGTACGGTGAAAAGGGGCAACAAAAAGTGCAACATGTTTTGTAAAATTGGTGCTAAACGAGTTGAATAGCAATGTTGCACGTTTTACCACCTACGAAAAAACCTTGCAACCTTATTTGTTACAAGACAGGTTCGAACGTCGGTGGTAAAACGCGAAACATCTCTATCCAACTCGTTTTGCAGCAATGTTTCAAAACAAGTTGCACGTTTTTTTTGTTGCCCGTTTTACTGTAGCTTAAATTCAGTTTTAATTAACAGCCAACATTGTAGCATATATACAAAAAATTATACAAATTCCTTATTTGTTTTAGTTTGTGACCGCAAAACATGGAGGTGGACTGGAACCTATGTGTTATATGCCAGAGGAAAACCTCAGAAGCTTTAAAATGTCCTTTGGAAAACCCGGTAAAGAATGGAAATAAAAAAGACGCATATATGAATTTTCTTAATCACGTGAAGCAGTTTCAAGATATTGATTCTTTACCAGTGATAGTCAAATTTGGTGATGAGACAGCAGAAGGCTGGGAATTTCATCGTGCGTCGTGGCATAAGTCTTGCTATGCGAAATTTAGCAGCTGCAAACTTGAAAAAGCAAAACTGAAAAGAAAACGCAGCAGTGATTCGACAGAAACAAGCTCTCGCGGTAAGCGACAACGGTTGAACAGTGAGGTGTGTTTTTTGTGTGAGAAGGGAGCTCGAGAAGATGATGGAGATCTCCGCCAGGTGTCTACATTTGGGACAGACGCAAATATAAGAACAATAATAACAGAGCTTAATGATTCGCGACTACTTGTGAGAATAGTTGGAGGAGATCTTATTGCGATCGGAGCAAAGTATCAGGCTAAAGGAGCGCTTGTTGGAATACTTCAAGGAAGCTCAAGAACAGTTCGACGGCAGGAACACTTTCTTAGTTTTCAAAGAAGGAATGCGTAACATGATTCAAGACGCCTTAAGGAAAAGAGACTTCTCAGAAGACGCACTAATTTTGGCCAGGGCTGCTTCTATAATAAGGAAAGACATTTTTAATCATGAAGGCATTCTCTTCAACGGATCTTTTCCGGAAAAATGTCAAGACATGTCACTGCCATCAAGTCTCAAGACCCTCATTTCCTTAATTCTCAATGGATCCAACTTGAAACACCAAGAGAAGCAAGAGTCCCAAGCATGCCTCACTATTGGCCAGGCCATAGTCTTTAACGCTAAGAAACGATCAACTGCTAAACCAGAGGCAAAACCAAGACATTCGTTAGAGCGCGAGCCACCACTCCCTGTTTACATTGGCTTGAACATACATGGCCTGACCAGAAGTACCGTATTTTCTCGATTAAACGCCCCCGGCGTTTATTTAAAACTTGGCCTCGGGGACCCGGCGTTTATTTGAAGCCAGCGTTTAATCGGGGTCCGGCGTTTATTAATGGAGTAAAATTTTCATCATTTCTAGGTTGATGTATTATTTCACATTCTTTGAGATCCGTGCGCAGTTTGTCAACGCGGGACGATTTCTCCCTTGGACCCGACCTGACATAATGTTCCTGTATCTCATACATACGGTATTACATACGGCATTACATACGGCACGTGTATATTGTAATCAGTATTTATGCAAACAGAACAAAACGTTTAAAGTTTAAAAACGGAAATGTCGCCAACGTCCTTTATGTTTGTATCAACAAACGTTCGCAATAATGTTTGTGTGCTAATCGGCTAATCTTCGTGGACAACAATCTCATTACGTTCTTCTTCGAAAATGTCCGGCTCTAGGTCCGCGAATGGGTCGTTTTCATCTAGGGGAGCACCTCGTCCCAGCGCAGCGTAAAATGCCACGGCCCTTTCAGTAAACTCCTCCCTCCCATTTCTTAGTGGGCTTCTTTCTGAAAACAGTGGATTTTCTCATCTTCCGATCCGTCAATGGGTAGCGAGATCGCACACACTTCAAAACTCTTCTTGATAATGTCACTTGGGAGGCTTTCCCAGGCCGCTAGTATTCTCTCAACACAGCTGTGCCTTGAAGGTGACTTTTCAATTTTGTTTTGTTGTAAAGCTTGTACATCGCAGTTAATGTTACGCCAGACTTGTTCGTTAGACATTTATTAAAATAACAAAAGCAGTATACCGTACAGTACTTGTTATAGCAGTGCTTTTCTAGTGAATATCTGTACTTATTGTCTCGACGCAAATAAACGCCGGGACCTCGAACAAACGCCCCCGGCGTTTATTTAAAAATTAGCAGTTTTGACCCGGCGTTTAAACGAGGCCGGCGTTTAATCGGGGTCCGGCGTTTAATCGAGAAAATACGGTAAGCATCTTATCAATCAGTTACACCAGATAGGAGTCTGCTTTTCCAACGAAAGGGTTTTACAGCTTGAAGATTGGATTGCCAAAGCAATAAGCATACGTTTTGACGAGGACGGAGTTGTATCCCCTGTCTGCCTGAACAGAGGCCTGTTTACCGTTGGTGCTTTGGACAACCTGGAACATAATCCCAGTTCAACTACATCACAAAGCTCTTTCCATGGTACTGGTATTAGTATGTTCCAATTTCCATCCCCAAACAAGCCGGGTAAATGTAGACCGCCTTTTACGGTTCCTCCCTCCGTGAGTGGAAAGCATGTTCAGCTACCTGAAATCTACACTACTGTCCCGGCTGTAGCTATAGCAAAGTCTAACACTGTTGTCCCAGAGGTAAAGGTGGAGCAAACAAAGGTCTGCCTGGATAAAGCCCTAGAAGTGGAAAATGAATGGGTGCAGATCTCCACGCGACTTTTGAAAAAAGAAGAAATAGAGAAAGGAGACGCTATCGCATAGGCAGCTTATCACGCCTCTCAAAAACCGCCTACACATGGCCTTCCAGCCTTGTGTGCAATGCTACCTCTCTTCTATTAGAAGTCTGCTACACCCGCAATGATTAAGCACGGTATGGATGTAGTGAAGCAAGCGACAAATTTACTTAACCCAGGTCAGATTCCAGTCATTACGTTTGATCAGCCACTCTTCGCCCTGGCAAAGCTGGTCCAATGGCATTTTCCACCCACTCACGGCGAAGGACAGTATGTAGCCATGTTGGGAGGCTTGCACACAGAGATGGCTCTTTGGAACGTACTTGGAGATTTACTTGAGGGCTCTGGGTGGACATCAGCTCTATCAGAAGCTGAAGTAACTTCTGCCGGGACTGCACAATCGATGTTGAACGCGGCTCACCTTACCCGTACCAGACACGCCCACCAAGTCACACTGTTAACCTTGCGTATCCTTCAACGCGAAGCTTTCTTAAGTTGTATTGGCTCTGAACACGAAGAAACAGCCGAAGCCTGGAGATTACAGATGATAACTAAAAGTCCAACATTTATGTTCTGGGACCTTATTTTGCGATACGAAACTCTTATTCTCATCTTTGTCCGTGCTCACAGGGAGAGAAACTTTCATTTGTACGTGAACGTTTTGGAAGAAGTAGCACTTCTGTTCTTTGCCTTAGACAATGTCAATTACGCAAGGTGGCTACCCGTTCATATAAGAGATAAGAAATCTTTGCCTCGGCCAATCAAAGAAGAGTTTGAGATTCAGGGCAACTGGGTTATTTCGAAAACGACCAATACATTCTCAGGAATTCCGTTCGATCAAGCACATGAGCAAGAAAACCGCAACGTGAAAGGCTCGGGGGTTGTATTGGTCTTACAGAAAACCCTGTTGCCTTCAGACGCTCGATGTTGTCAGGACCAGAGCTGTCAAGACTTCGAAAACAGTTCGAGAGCCAATACTTTTCTGATAACGATCCAGATAATCCCCAAAACTTTCTGAATCATGAGCAAGGTCTATCAACACAGAAAACCTTCCAAAGGTAGGTAACTAGTCTCTCTAGCATCATAAGGAAGATGGGGAACCCTTTCTTGGCCGATTTTTCAGATCTTGTATCCCTATAGTCGAGATTGCGCTGATGAATCAGTCATAGCTGCATTGCACACCCTTGAAGACACAGGAAAGGGACAATACAGTAACTTTGTCAAAGAAGTACTGGAGGAATGAAAAGGATCTATTCATGAACCCATTAAATTAAACAAGCCAGCACTATTCAGGAAACCCAGTCCAAAGATTAAGTCGAAGCAAGGAAAGAAGATTAAGGCTCTTGAAGGTAATGTGTCTTCTTTTTGGTCAGTTGTATATCTCAATGCAGAGCCATGAAGGGGATTTGGAAGAATTCTTTTCTCATGAAGTCCAATCCTTTCCTCTCTCATTGTCAGAATTTGGCAAACTTTATTTGCCGGGCACAAAGTCTGAACTGACGAAATGCCTTGAGCCACTACATGAATCTACGCCACCTGAAACATTCAGCTGTAAAGTATTGGATGGTGCTGTCATCGTACACTGCTTGTCCATCGCTGGAATTACAACATTCAAAGAATACGCAGAGAAGGCTTTCATCCCTCATCTTCAGAGTCATCTACAAGGAACAGAAAGGTTGGGCGTTGTATGGGACACATACAGATCGGAAAGTTTAAAGGAGTCGACTCGTCAGAAGAGAGGAAAGGGGGTCCGCAGAAAGGTATCCGGAGAAACCAAGTTACCACGAAGCTAGTCAGACTTTCTGCATGATTCATCAAACAAGAGAGAGCTGTTTGACTTTCTTACCTATAAAGTGGCAAACTTTGTCTTCCCCGAGGGAAAGGCGGTTTACATCACTTCGGAAGAGTCAGTGCTAACGGTATCTCATCCAGTCCCATGCCAAACTGCAATCATGAAGAGGCCGACACAAGAATTGTGGTTCATGTACTACACGCACTTCAGTGGGGATTGACGACTGTGCAAGTTCGCACTGTGGACACTGATGTTGTTGTTGTCCTAATTGGTGTCTTTCACAAGCTGTTACTGTCACAGCCCAAGGCTGATATTTGGGTCGCCTTTGGAGTGGGAAAGAACTACAGACATTACAGCATAAATGCTCTGTCAACCAGCCTTGGGCTCAAAAAGGTCACAAGCACTACCAATGCTTCAAGCGATTTCTGGATGCGACACAACCTCTGCTTTTTGGGGAAAAGGGAAGAAGTCGTTCTGGTAAGCTTAGATGGCGTTTGAAGAGGTTACAGGCACTTTTATCCACCTACAATCGGCGACAAAATTGTTGACACATTGTACTTAAATAGGGTGACTTCCGAGAACAAAAGAATCCGCAGCCCTCCCCTGTCCCCTCCATTCAAATTTGGGGTGTTTGTTGTTTTCTATAGGTAGCTAGAACAAGGGCACAACATTGCACGGAGGGGATGGGGGAGGAAAGCTATATTTCCTTCTTTTGAAGTTCATAAAACGTAAAAAAAGCCCACTTTTGGGCGAAGTGTCTCAACTCATTTTGTCGCCGATCGGCGACAAAATTGTTGAGACATTGAACAAAAGAATCCGCACCTCTCCCCTGTCCCCTCCATTCGAAGTTGGGGTGTTTGTTGTTTTCTATAGGTAGCTAGAACAAGGGCACAACATTGCACTGAGGGGATGGTGGAGGAAAGCTATATTTCCTCCTTTTGAAGTTCGTAAAACGTAAAAAAGCCAACTTTTGGGCGAAGTGTCTCAACTCATTTTGTCGCCGATTGTAGCTTCCCATCCTTTTGAGCCTCTTGATTCCAACTGTGAGAACTTTCGTAAGATTGAGCGGCTGATCGTCCTCGTCTACGACAAAACGAGCACCAGACAAGGAGGGGACTGTTCTGTCTAAAGAACGTCACGATGGAAAGGATGCCACCGACCCAGAATGCCCTCTAAAACCCACGAAGAGGGCTGTTTACCAAGCTTCTATCTGGGTTACAAGTACAGAAGTACAGCAGATGATTCCTTCCCCAAGCGACTATGGCTGGAGAAAAGTAGACAATGTGTGGAGCCCACCTTGGCTAACCGTTCCAGAGCTTTCTAAAGCCTGTCAAGATTTAATCAAGTGTACATGCAAGGGAGACTGTTCCAACCGCAAATGTGGCAAAGCGAACTTGAAGTGTTCCCCGCTTTGCAATTGTAATTACAATTCGTATTGCAGCGGTCGCAGACAAGTGAGATGAAAGGAGAAGAAACTTAAGATGTTCAAAGTACATACCGATTTACAATAACTGTAAGTCGTATTTTTCAAATCAGGAGTAGGTTTAGTAACTGATCTAAGAGGAAGAATGAGGCACTAAGAACGTTCTTCTTTAGTTGCCCAAGTAACTAGTTTTCGAAAGTTCCTGGATACTCCCCGCAATTGCCAGGAAAATATTCTGTTTAACTGGAATGCCTTATTAAAACAACTTATGACGATCATTTCATTCGCTCGAGAGCGTGTTAACTCAGAGTAATTAAAAAAAGGGTAATTAAGATTTATTGAACAAAAAATCAATTGATTTTTGGTCATTAATTTAATAATATTTTTATTATTTAAATCATGCATACCCAACAAAATTCTCTAGTTTGATTGGCCTACGGAGGTGCTGATTTCCGCTTAATGAACAGTTGAATAGATCAGAAAGCGTCATGCGTAAGTAATCAAACAGTACGCGCCATCTCGCCCACGCGCTCTTGAGTAGATTCTTTTTAAACGTCTAGCAGAACTCTCGAAAAAGTTACATTCTAATGTTGGAAAGGTTAAAGTTATGAAACATTTTGTTATAGTTTTGATTGATTGGTGAACTAAGATCTTCGTGTTGTCCATGCCGGTCTGTAATCGTAATCCGTTTTAAACTCGTATGACTGAAGAGCAAATTGGACTGCAGCACTCAGTCCTATCATCATTTTTCATTTCTTTAACAAACACGGGTTATAGTTGCATTACAAGTGCGACGAATTTGTAGTTGTTTAAAATTTTTGTACTTAGCGCCGCCATTTTGAATTTATGCAAATTAACCTAATTTTTCCACGCTCTGTTTGATGAGATAGAGGAATTATTTTCGATTGATCCACGACTAAATTTAAATCTTACATCGAAAAAAGAGTGCATACAAAAATTGGTGCTTGTATCGGGCCAGTAATGAAACTGACGCTAAGCGACCTGACTATAAAGGGCAATACTATGTAAACAGATGGGTCTACTGAAGGCACGGTGTGTATTTCTTTATCTCGTTCCTGGCTGAACTTATTTATAGTGGAATCGACCAATGTTTTCGGATAGCGCAGCTTTGAAAACATGGTGCGTGACTTGTTGTATTCTTTTGCAAAACCTTCTTTGGTGGAAGATAGACGGTACGCACGGTTAACCATCGTGTTGACTAGGCCTTTCTTGTATCTGCTGTCGATGTGGCTTTGGAAATGGAGTACTTCTGTTGATAACGGCGTAATGTAGCGCCGAAACGTCGTTCACTTTTTTAAATGTTTTTTAAATGTATTTTAAAAATCTTTTAGCGTTTAACTTTTTGATCAAATTATATAGACCTAATTTTACCCTGATTTATTAGAACCATGTTTTAAGCGCGCGACAAGTAAAAAAATAGACTTACTATAATGATTCAATTTAGCGCCCTGGGGCCGGTTGCTCGAAGCCTGGTTAGCGCTAACCGTTGGTTAAGAGGTATCAAAATGTATAGGTTTCCATCGTATTTAACGCTGGTTAGCACTAACCATGCTTCGAGCAACCCGGGCCTGGGCGTTTGTTTACTATTGGTGCCTCAGTGGAAGCGGAATCATGAATCATAGTTACAAAACACGTAAGAATCATGAATCTGTGTTTTAAAAACGTGGGAATTTTTCTACTTTGGCTCGGGAATCATGAAAAATGAGCCTCTGAGAAAAGCTAAAATACACGTATGAATTAATTGTGTTCGATCTAGGGAATAAAGGATATGGCGTTTCTGATAGTCCACTTTTGAAATTTTTTTAGGGGAACATGCCCCCGGACCCCCCTATATAATTCGGCCATTCGGGGCTGACAGTCAGGTTGTTTCTCGAACCACCTGGTTCTTAAGGTTCAGTTACAAAAAAAATCCATACCTAGAGAAAACGAATGATCATATCGAGTCTGGATGAACCAGAAATTTGAGCACCAAAGAAACTATACAAAATGAGACTTCCCACTGACCAAAAGTTTTCGTGAATCATGAATCTGAAAGAAAATTCTTGTAGGAATCATGAATCATTGAGGCGAAAAGGACAGGAATCATGAATATCAAGATTCAAATGATTCCGCTTCCACCCCCGATTGTTCGGGACAGGGCGCTTATTTCTTTTTTGAGAAACAACCAAATGTTTGAAAATGTTTAAATGAAACTTGAATATTAATTTAAAAATGAACAATAACAGAAACTGTAATAATAACAAATACTGCACTGACCGTGAATGTTCAGTTAACGCGAGGGAATTACCTTGAACCTGATAACAAACTTGTCAGGCATGTGCCGATAGAACTTTCCTTCCTTATATTCACATTTCTTTAAAAAGCCCGCAGTGAGAACAAAGTGCAAGTCAAGGAGACTGGAAAACGGACTTGTTGTCCCTGGATCCCCCTTCGCCAGAACGACCAGCCGAGCAATCGCCACAAAATTTGAAGAAGAGATCATTCGTTAGAAGAATTTACGCACCGACACATGGACATAAGACCACTGTGTCTGTAATGTGGCATTACCGTTCGTTTGTGAGCAAGTAAAGGAAGATGAACCTCGGTTGATACGTACCTGTACTCTAATATAATATTAGAATTGGGGCGCTTTTTAACAAAAACATATTCAAAGGAGGGAAGTAGTGGTAGAGGGTCATTTTACGCCGTTTTGGTGTCGAGTAAGTGTCGAGGTAGGTCGAGGTAAATCATTGATATGCATAAGGGTCGAGTCTATACCGTCACCCATTGTTATAACCTAGAGAAAAAGTGCGTTCCTCCATACTAATAAAGTGCCTTCCTCCATATATAATTAAGTGGATAGTCGTTTCTTGAAAGGACACAATAGGAACAATAGGCTTGCCCAGGCTCTTTTAACCTTGATTGGCTCATGTAGAATCTATTTTTTATGTCTTCAAAATAAAAGCGGACAGTTTTCGAAAGCGCTATCTTTCTTGCAATCGCTTTGCTAAGGAAACAGTTTGTTCAAGTTCGCTTGCGTAACCAAAAATTTGGTTATAAACAAAACTCAGACACAAGATGGAGGTCAAACTCTTTATTTCAATCTATTACAAAACAATGTTCTCTCTATGAAATTACTTTATCATTAAAAAACACATAAAAACACGCTCCGTTAATCAGTAGTAATTTCTATCTGACTCATGCCTCATTTTGTTCTCGTAAATTAAACAATAATGCCTTAGTCCTCTAACAAAAAGATAAGGTACCGTTTCACACACAATTGCAAGTGCATCGACAACCGTTTAATTAATTTGTTACTGGTCTATCGAGCATTCGTTTGGTTCTTTTCTAGGAAAGATCTTACGCTGGCATCGTCCTTGTGCAAGTAAATCCATTTAGATTTTCCATTGCAATAGTGTCTTATTTTCATAGGCCAGTAATGTCCATACGAGTACGATGGAAGATACGGATCATAAAGATGTCTGGCAATGCGGTACATTTCCGGGTTTGGCATCGGGGCGCTCCTTGCATATAATTTTGTACAACGGGATAGGCTGCTTCAGACCAGACTGAATTAGAAGGAAATGGCCGTGACGTTTTCACAATTTGCGGGGAAGATTTTACTACGGGAGGTGATTTTACCACTGATCTAACTTCGCAGGCAATGTTTTCCTTATAACTGGTCGTTTTGACTGTTTCGACCGATTTTGCGGAGCTGTTAATAGTCGGATATCGACGACAAGAGCCGAAAATGTCAATCAATACTTGCTTATCACTCAGCGTGTCTAGGCGATTGTCAACGAAGATATAACCAAACGCTCTGTCCGTTTCTTGAAAATAAGCTGCCATGAATCGCGGGCGATTTTTGTCAAACATTACTTCCGCAAGGATACCGATTTGTTTTCAATCGCTAGGACTTCGAAAAAGAGCCATGTACTGAGCATTCCGGCTGATATCCATGTTAAATTTTTCCTTTGGAAACATATTTTGTAGCAGCAAGAATGTAGGAAACATATTTTGTAACAGTAGTATCACACTAGCATTTCTATGCCGGCCTTGGGTAAACTGAAGGGAAACGAGAGGACTCTCTGTTGCTTGGGACATAAGATCATCTAACACCAGCACATTTTTAAACTTTGGGTCAGTTTCCCGAAGATCTTCTTTAAACTCCGCAAGGCCACGAAAAAACTGAATTTCCTTTCCGATAGATGACTGCATCACTTTGTAGGTATCCTGCCACTGACTTTAGTACCACCATATGCTCTCGGTTTCTTGCTCTCGTACAGAATACGATCCATTGTAAGAATTTTTTCTACGAAAAATGTTTTACCACACTGAGTGGGGCCTACCACGAGAAGTGAAAATTTATGTCGAAACATAAATTCTGGATATGCCTTGGTTTCCAGGGAAACATCGTTAGTTTAATTTGGGCCTCTTGACTATACAATGGTGAGGTTTTTCCATTTCTTTGACAGCTACAATAGTTCGTTTTCGTTCTCTACCTCTTTCCTTTTCCGTGTGCAATACTTGGGGAAAACGTCGAGACATTCCTTGTGTTATACCCAGACTTTTCTTAGACGCCGAAAGTACTGCTGCTTTTAGCCATTGCTTTCTTTCGTGGCTCTTTAATCGATGCACTTGACGCAGGTGATCACTCAAGGAGAGTAATTCTGGCTTGCCACATACCGGTCAATCTCTTTTGAATTTATAAGGCATCTTTACCACACGAGAACCTCCAACATATTGAAGGAAATAAGTTATTTTCCTGTTTATATAGCTTCCTAATCAAATTTGATGTCATCACTAATTCTAATGCAATTCTTGTCAATCGTGATGTAATATTAGGTCGACGTAGGGTCGATGTGGGGTCGATGTAAGGTCCATGTGAGGTCGATGTGGGGTCGATATGGGGTCGATGTAGGGTCGATGAGGGGTCGATATAGGGTCGATGTGGGGTCGATGTAGGGTCAATGTGGGGTCGATGTGAGGTCGATGTGTGTTCGATGAAGGGTTGATATAGGGTCGATGTAGGGTCGATGTAAAATCGAGTAATATTTACGAAGGAGAACGCTTAGTAACCCCGCCTTCACCAATATCCTACAAAAGAGGCGCGCTCCTTTCTGAAATTTAGTTTCCTATCAGGACGCGTGCGGTTCAAACCAAAAAATGTGGAACAGTAACCATCACTACACCCTTCTTCAACAAGGTGCTGGAAAATATGAAGACAGTGCAGAAAACGATTTCTCCCAAGAAAGCGAAGTCTCTCAAGCCAGCCAATGAGCGGAGTCTGGCCCAAGAAGAAACAGAAAACTTAGAGCCTTGGTCACGCATTTTTGATGAAGCCGAGAAACGGTATGAGACCCAGCTCAACGCATTGATCAATGAGTACTAAGGGAACGGAGATTCAGAAAATGTGGCCCGCGTGAAAGCCGAGAACGCTCTTCTTCCTGTTTACAGAAAAGAGCTAAGAAAAGTACTCTTAAGGAATGTACAGTGGATGCGTGCAATGAAAAAAGATCCCACCTTCAATGGTGGAAGGTGGAAACCCAAAAAGAGGTTAAAGACACAGAAGGATTTGATTGGTTGGAATCGACAGAGCTTGCTATCGATAAGCGAAAATTCTTACTCAATCGATTGTACGAAAAGCAGCCCATTCCACAAGATCAAGACTAGACTTACTGTGAATGTTATGGAATTTTTTTTCCTGAACCTTTGTATTGTTGCCGTTAATAAAAACTGTAAACAATTAAACTTTAAGTGTGTTTTATTGATGACTTCAAAACCTTTTATCTATTTAGAATGTTTCATGAAACTTACTAATTAAAACAAATGAACTTGTTTCATTGATTTAGAACAAACAGGAAGATCTAGGGTTCCTTATATTGTTAAGCATAGCAATACATTTTGATCTGCGTGTATCTTGTGCAAAAGCTCTAAAATAGGAATGCTAATTAGGCGCTGACAAAGATGGTCGTTTCTTTTATCGCTCCGTCGTTTTCGATGTAAACTCCGCTTATAACCATGGAGCGCACTTAATTTTTTACCGAATGGCAGCCAAAACTGACTCGCTTGGGAAGAATGACGTTTCCTCTAGAAGAAGGGCAAAAAGAATACGGGAAAAAGGTTCTCAAACTGACGACGACCTCGAGGAGCTTCCCGACCACGAGGGTGACGCCACGCTGAAAGTCTTTGACGATATCAGGAATAAGTTAGAAAGCTTACTTCTTCTCAAACCAGCCGTTGATGACCTAAAATCAGTAATTGCTAAACTCACAGAGGAAAACAAGCAACTAATGGAAAGTTTGAATTCTGCAACTAAGGAAATTCAAGAAATTAAAAATGCTGCCGCGGCGACTGAAAAGGTGACTGCTTCGCTTCGCAAAGAAAATGATCAGTTGAAGGCTGAAGTCGACAAATTAGTATGTCGCAACATACGTCTTGAAGCTCAGTCAAGAAGAAGCAACTTCAGAGTTTACGGTGTCAAAGATTCCTCACATGAAACTCCAGCAGAAACCGAGCAAGTGTTGAGAAACGTCCTGATACAACAGCTTCAAATACCTGAAGAAGACGTAAACAATATGAGCTTCGAAAGAGTTCATCGAATTTCTAACACCCGAGCTGTTAATCAAACCAACAAATCTAAGAGTCCGCGCCCAATAATCGCCAAAGCCAGCTTCTATCAAGACAAGGAGCAAATTTTTTCATACGCTAGAAGCTTACCAAAAGGCTCAAAGATCGGTGTTGCCAGTGACTTCCCAAAAGAAATCGCCGATATGCACAAGAAACTTTACCCAATCTTGAAAGCTGCTAAAGCCCAGAAGAAAAAAGCTTTCTTTAATGTCGACAAACTTATTATTGAAGGGCAAGTTTATCGTGGAAAAGAAACTAAAGATCTTCCTCTGTACCGTAAAGTTATGGTACATGATTAGTCAGTCGCTGTAAATAATTGATTCCTTTCGCGCTCCCAAGAGTTGCTTCGCTCATAGCGCCTACTTATTTAGCATTAAACTGTTCATAGGGAACCCGTTTAGGTGTATGAAGAGGTTTCCCTACTTTGAGCAATTTGTGCTCTAGTAACTGTGCGTTTTGTGTCTTAGCGTTTCTGTATAGCCGTTTCTATTTACATGTTTAGAATCTATTTTGATATACTTAGATTTATCTCCCTACAGCTTAGTCTTGTACTATGCTGCTAATTCACGGCTGCCCCGTTTAGACTCTCCTTTTGTTCTTTACACGTAAGAGGTTTAAATCAAGCTAGAAAGAGACGGCGGGTGTTTAGATGGCTCCACAATCAAAAATTCGACGTTGTTTATTTACAAGAAACTTACTCTTTCAAAAGTGTCGAGAAAATATGGAAAGCAGAATGGGGAGGGAAAATTTATGACAGTCATGGAACAACACATTCAAAAGGTGTGATGATATTATTTAAACCGAGTCTGGATTTCGAAACAGAAAGCATCTTCGCTGATAAGAATGGACGTGCCAACGTGCTAGAATCTTCCTTCTTGTTTTGCAACATTTACGCGCCAAATGACTCTACCGCCCAGATAGCTTTCTTTCGCAATCTTGATAACATTCTCCTACCATTTGCAGATGCACAAATCATCTTGGGAGGTGACATGAATTGCCCATTAACACCTACAGATAAAATGGGTGGTGCTACTGTTCAGAAAAAACAAAAAGTCATTGACGAGATTGAAGGCTTAACCCGGCGTTTTAAACTTCATGACATTTGGAGAAATCAACATACCAACAAAACACAATTTACATGGCGTAACAATTCCTTGAAAGTGCAATGCCGCTTAGATTATTGGCTTGTGTCGAAAGAATTGTTGATGTCTGTCATTGATACTAACATCACCAACCCCACAATATCTGATCATAGCGCTATCACTTTCAGTCTTCAATCGAAAGAATACGCTAAACGTGGACCTGGGTTTTGGAAAATTAATAACGCTTTGCTGAAAGATGCAAATTTCATTGACGAGCTCGTAAGCAAAATACCCGAATACAAAAGCAAACACTGTTACCTTACTAATGAAGGCCTATACTGGGACATGCTCAAGATGGAGATTAGAGGTTTTTGTGTACAATACTCAAAAAGGAAAAACAGAATAAAAAGAAATAAGGAACGAGACCTTCAGAAAGAAATTGATCACCTAATGGCCTTGCTGCAATCCAACAGATCGAAAGAAAATATCACTAAACTCTACCAATTAAGAGCTCAACTTAATCAGATTGCTGAATATAAAACCGAGGGTGCAATGATTAGAAGTAGGATACGCTGGCACGAAAAAGGAGAAAAGAATACTAAATACTTCTTAAATCTTGAGAAAAGGAGGTTTGCAAAAACTCATATAACTAGGCTTAAACAAGTACTGGCTCGGAAACTTCTTGCGAAAAAGAGATTTTGGAAATGCAGAGAGCATTTTATGAAAATTTATATACGAGCGCTCCCTGTGATATTATTGCACGCGATGCTTTACTGGGAGACCCTAACCTCGTCAAACTCGACGAAAACGAGCTAAATGAACTTGAACAGCCTTTGTCGAAAACCGAGTGTTTCAACGTTCTTAAACAGTGTGCTAAAAACAAATGTCCGGGCAGCGACGGTCTCTCAGTTGAGCTCTATTTGCACTTCTGGCATCTACTTGGTGATGAGATGGTCCAAAGCTTTAACTATGCTCATAAAGTAGAACAACTCAACATAACACAAAGACAAGGTATAATAAAGGTCATACCGAAAAAACGCAAGAACAGGTTGTATTTGGAACATTGGAGACCGCTAACGTTACTTAACGTCGATTATAAAATAGCAACCAAATCTATAGCTCATAGAATCGCTAAAGTCCTCCCCAAATTAATAAACGACGACCAAACTGGCTATGTCAAGGGCCGCTATATAGGACAGAACATTAGACTCATTAACGATATGATGAAGATAACTGAGCTAGAAAACATTCCCGGCATGGCGATTTTTGTGGACTTTAAAAAAGCTATTGACACTGTCGACTGGAACTTCCTTTTTAAGACCTTGGAGGCATTAAATTTCGGCCCTCAGTTACTACAGTGGATCCGAACCTTTTACACTGACTGTTCTAGCTGTGTAGTAAATAATGGTTACGCCTCTGTCTTCTTTAAACTACAAAGAGGTGTTCGCCAAGGGTGCCCTCTTTCCGGCTCCCTATTTGTGCTGTGCGCTGAAATTCTTGCTAATGCAATAAGGTCTAATGCAGATATTCAAGGAATCAACATATATGGAAAGGAATTCAAAATTTCACAATACGCAGATGATACCACTGTTTTTGTTTCTGATATAAGATCTGCCCAAAACCTCTTCCATCTGCTCCACGCTTTTCAAAAATGCTCTGGTCTTGAAGTAAACAGAAGCAAGACAGAGGGCTTGTGGCTAGGCGCGAACAAAAACAACCCGGAAGAACCTCTTGATATTGCATGGCCAAAACATCCTGTATTTGCACTTGGTATTCACTTCTCTTATGATGACGAAGCTGCTTTCAAAAAGAACTTTGAACAGAAACTGTCCTCGATGGCTTCCTTGCTAAACTTGTGGTACCCTAGGAACTTAACTTTACATGGTCGAATTGTCATTTTAAAAGCATTAGCCCTCTCCAAACTTATTTATAACACTGCTGTCCTCACTGTCACCCCCACATTTATTCAAAAAGTTAATAAAGCTATTACTCAATTCGTCTGGCAAAAGAAAAAACCAAAAATAAAACAAACTACCCTGATTGGCCCTAAAGAAAAAGGTGGTCTCACATTGCCTGATTTTGACATAATCAACAATGCTCTCAAAGCAACTTGGATCAGAAGACTAGACAGCTGTCATCCCACCGCGAGTTGGACTCACCTTCCTGTTTCCCTGCTAGAGCGAGTTGGTGGTCTCTTTCTCCTTAAATGTAACTTTGAACTTAAACATCTTAACATACACATTCCATTGATCTTTTACGAGAAAGCCTTGTTGGCCTGGGAATCTATAAATTCGTTCACTCCCTCCTCAAAAGAAGAAATACTGAATGAAATCTTATGGAACAACCGCTTTATTAGGATCAACGATTATTCAGTATACTATAAAGCATGGCATGTAGCGGGTGTTGAAAAAATTGGAGATCTCTTCAACGGCAATACCTTTCTATCTCACCAAGACTTCTGCTCTTATTTTGGTCTTAAAACTAATTTTCTTACCTACTACGGTTTATGCAAAGCAATTCTTCATAACTGGATTAAAATAATGAAAGGTAAATTACAACCGCCTTCGAATAAATCCATAAGTATGGATAGAATTCCCGTTGAGAAGCTTTCTTCTAAACTTGCTACCAACTTTTTTGTTGAAAGGAAATTTGTTCCTGCCATCACCAAAAAAAGACTCAGAAAAGCTAGTTTAAATGAACAGCAAATTTCTCAAATTTACAAGATGCCTTTTAGTGCCACGAAAGACATACAACTCTCAATGTTTCAGTTCAAGATCTTACACCACATCTTACCCACCAACGCTACATTATATAAATTCGGAATTAAAGAACATGACCGCTGTCATTTATGCGCTGAAAAGCAAACAATCACACACCTATTTGTGACTTGCCCCAATGCTCAGCTGTTTTGGACACATTTTTCAGTTTGGTGGCGCGAAAAAAACAACATTGAGATCTCGCTTTCTGAAGCACAAACACTTTATGGCATTACAAACACCGTGCCTCAGTGTCTTGGTTTAAACCTCTGCTTGATAATTGCAAAATACTATATTTACACCGCGTCTAAAAATGAGGAAGATTATTTTTTCGATGCTTTTTTGTCTATCCTTAAAAATAAAATACAAATTGAAACTAGCAAAGCTAAGGTGCAAGTCAAGCTGTAAAAATAATTTCTTAATTCTGGCTAATTTCCCTTGTTTTTTTGGCTTTTTTGTTTCGTTTGTTTGTTTGTTATTTATTTATTTATTTATTGTTGTTTTTAGCGTATTTACTCTTCGTTAATAGATAGTAAGTTAGTAATTAGTTGTATTAGAATTTTTTTTTCATTATTTTGTAACAGGCTCCAACTCATCGGCTCCTGTTTTGTAAGCATTATCTTGTAAGTTAATATTATGTAAGTAAGTAGTATTTAACTTAGCAAGTTATATGTAAGTAGGTATTAAAGCTTTATGTAACTAAGTAAGTACTATGTATGTAAGTCAGCATTATGTTTGTAAAAACAATAAAAATAAATTAATAAATTAATAAATTAATAAATAAAAAATAATTTAAAAAAAGCTCTAAAATAAGAAGGTAACTGTTTATCTCTTTCTATCTCTTCACATTCTTCGGGGGTGATGACATAACGTTGAAAAGGTATCTGTTTGCCTTCAATGTGTCTTTCATACAAAACCTTCAACACCTGGTAACTTTCGGGGTGATGCCCGTCCTCTCTTGCGTATACGTACTTGTAATACGCCTGACGCAGCACATCGTCTTTCTGCAGACAAAGTGTAGCATCTGGGTCGTTTCGAGAGCTTTCTGTCATTTTTTGGACATAAAACTTGTACGATTCCCATACTTCGTGCATCCATTCTCTGTATCTAAGCCCATTAAAGATGTTAGGACTTCCTAGACTGTTAAACCCATTATCACAAATTTCAAAGCCTTCGTCATATTTGCGTGTATGGCGCTGGTGTTGGATAAATGCTTTCTGTTTAGCCTATTGGCGATGTTTTTCAAATATCTCCTTTATCTTCCCTTAAGGATGAAATGTTGTGACCCGTGGCTGAGGTGAACACGAGAGCCGCTCCTTGATACCATGCGATATTGGCTTGTTTATCCACATGAAAAATCCACGCTCTTTTTTGTAGCATGTCAGAAACATTCGATCCTGGCTCCAAGGCTGTTTACTTTTTCTCAATGCTAGCTTGTTAGAACAATCACAGACCATCTGAGCTGCATATTTTTTCACATCAGAGTGTGTATGATGAGCGATCCACTCAATGTACTCTTTTCATTCTGAAGCAGGGGCAAACATAAAGAATATTTTCTTGGAACAGTACACATAGCAAAATCCTTGCGCTTTTTCTACCAATTCCGGTCCAAGGTTGAGCGGAAATGAAACGGACAGAACTGACCGGGTAAGGAACTGGCTTTATCTTCTGTCAACAGAGGTGTAGCACTCGATTCGACTTGCATGATTGAAGCAATGTTTCAAAAAATATTGGTGATAGTAAGACTTTTTTCGGAGCAAACTGAACTTTTAAGAATAAAATGTTGAAAGGAAGGCAAACTTTTATTTTGAAGATTCTACAAGAGCCAATCAGGGTTAAAAGAGCTTGGGCAAGCCTATTGTTCCTATTGTATTCTTTCAAGAAACGACCAGCCACTTCATTATATATGGAGGAAGGTACATAATTAGTATGAAGGAACGCATTTTTACCTAGCTAGCTAGACACTGATAGGCACTCAATTAGTATCGAGGAACGTACTTTTCCTCTTGGTTATAACAATGGGTGACGTCATGTACTCGACCCTTATGCATAAAAATAAAGGGAACGCACCAAAGCGGCTTAATTTCCAACATAGTATACTACTGGGAGGCTTATTCGAAAGGGGGCGCTCATTGGAAGGAGGGTGCTAAATCGAATCATTACGGTAATCACGTTAGGGTTAGGGTTAGGGTTAGGATTAGGGCCATCTTGACGGGTAGGTAACCGCGTGAAAATATACAGTGTTGTGTTGTAATTTTTTTTCTTCCTGCCGACTAAAATTTCCGTGAAAAATTGAAGACAAATGTCTGGAAAATCTAAAGCAAGCGACCGGATTAATTTAGGCACAGATGTGGCCCCATTAATTATTAGTACAATCCTTTGCTGTGAAGCTCAAGTTTACAATTCTTTTTTTTTTTTAGAACAGCCGTTTTATGAAAATCATCCGACAATAGATCCCATACAAGACCTTTCACCTCTATAGTGTACGGCAGCACTAAAATTGAATTTTTAATATTTCAAAACAGCCGTGTATTTTTTGCCTCTGCTTTTTTTGTCAGTCCACTTCAAATTAACCTGAATTTCATCCCATTACTTCGAGTCGTTATTGCTGCGGAGCGACCGTAGGGAGCGAGCAGCAACATAATCAGGATTTGAGGGAAATATATAAGGGGCGACGAATTCTCGAATTCATCACTTTTTACCACAATGCATTGCATTTAACCACGCTTTTTACCACAATGCATTGCATTTAACCAGAGTGCATTACGCCACGAACAACTCAAATAAAAACACGGGGAAGTTCGCATCGTTGGCTGCCCAGACTCAGAGTTTCTTTGTAGCAAATTTTCTACTGCACGGTTAGAGGTCTTACCAAATTTACGACACGCAGGAGTCTTTCAGATGAAAACGATGGTTAACTTGGGGATTGCATTTCAATTCAAGAGCCTTTAATTTGACTCGTCCAGGTGTTAAACCTGACGAGAAGATGAGCATTTGCTAGTCGACTCCGCAACACGGGGGATATACAAATTCCAGCTTGCTAGAAGGTGATGTGAAAGTGAGAAAATGTCATGCCATGCTATTCTTAAGAACCTGTATGAGCCGAAAATCGATGTGATTTTGACCATTCGCTTCAAAATAACAGCGGAAATCGAGATAACAAGACATATGTTTTGTGTCCTACGTTGCAGACGAGGACGTGTATCGGCGTTTTGAAAAGCATAATTACGTTCTTTCATTCATTCATTGCCATGGAATATGCGTTTATATTGTGCCTTTACTGCTCATAGCTCGATTAATGCGGCTGGCGATCATCTTGCCGGCGGAAGTTTCATAGAAAAGGCATTAAATCAAAGACTTTTGCCAACATTACGTAATCAGTCTCTGTGGTGTAGTGGTTAGATGTAGTCGCGTCGAGCCGATGGTGCCGGGTTCGAGTCCTACCGGCCTTTTTTTCTTTCTTTCCTTTTTTTTTCCGTTTTTTGTGTTGTTGTTTTCTATAAATCAAGAGACTATAAAGGGGACCTCTTGCTATAAATATATAGCTAAATAACTGTTACTTAATAAAGTACAATAAACAGCAAGAAAACTATCGTGTTTCCAGAGAAAAGATAGTACACCGTATATTAAATATATGGATAAACAATCTGAATTTCTATCATTTCCTACAATTTACTGTGGGAAAACCAGAGTTGATAGCCACTTGATCATTTTCTAAACAACGTTACCACGAGTTCTTTGTATAGACTGATAGTAATTATTCTACTACTTTTCAACATGTAAATAGGACATTCAGTGTCGTTTTCGATTCTTTTAAGTCCCACTGCCTAACTAATGCCAGTATCAACAGAATGTGCCGCAGCATTACTATCTTTTAGATACCCTAGTTTTTCGAAGTAATCGGATGAAATTCAGGTTAGTTCAAATCAATTACAGAATATTCTGTAAATTTCGTGCTTTAGAGTATTCCGTATATTCCGTATTTTAGAATATTCCGGTTATTCCGCCATTCCGTTCCGTCATTCCGTCAGTCCGCTATTCTGCCGAATAGGGTCACCTTCGTGAGATCGTCGAGATCGCGCGCGTCTTACCGTTAATGGCGGCCATCTTGATTTTCAAAATGTACCGAGGGGGCGGGGGTCGGGGATTTAGCTCTAGGGAGAGGGAGGGAAGAAAAATAGATAATAATAATATTTTTCTCACTTCCTCCCAAACCGAGATGGCTGCCCCCAACGCAAAGCGCTCGATCTCGACGATCTTACGGAAAAATAGGGGACTGTGACAGTCCAACATTCTTTAGCAAAATCGAACAAGTGGTCTACAGTGGAACCCCGATATAACGATATGCCAAGGGAGCAGCGGAATTAGATCGTTATATCGAGACTCCCGATATAACGATATTGCCGTAAAATAACCGAAAATATCGTTATATCGGGGTAAAATGAATATGTACTTTTTTTACTACATATTGTTTAATTAAACTTGTAATGAGTATCAAATGACTAACAGATGAAGCTTTTCAAGCACGCAGCAATGTCGTTAAGCAATTTGTAAAGCATTAGACGTTATCAAGGTTACACATAAAAGTCTGTTGTATGAATCGTAAAAGGGAAACA
Organism: Porites lutea; assembly: GCF_958299795.1. NCBI lineage: Eukaryota > Metazoa > Cnidaria > Anthozoa > Scleractinia > Poritidae > Porites > Porites lutea. Next base: position 11,153,930 of record NC_133207.1, on the reverse strand, counting down.
AAACAAAACTTACACATTTGAAGTTGCGACTGTAATCGTCTTTACTTTTCGCTGTTTGCGTGTTCATTGTTTTTCTTTTTTAACAGACACTTGTTCATTAATTAAAGTACTCTTCAAGTTTGGTTTACATCATTTGTTTTATTTGTAATCTTGAAAACGCATCCTCCATCGCTGAAAGAGAGGAAAGAAATTCTCTCTCGTTCGCCCGAATCATCCAACGTAATAATAAAATCTCTAATTGCTTACTTTTTGTAACAAGAAGGAGTCAAAAATACTAAAACTACGTTAAAACTGAAAGAACTATTAAATGACAAGGAGGATAAAGAGGTATCGTAAACTGAAAGCTGTTGACAGAAACGTTACAGATTACTGTACTCGATTACTGTAATGTTATTGTACAATCCCCAAAACTCCTGAAGACCTTAGAATCTGTGATCATTACAACCAAAATTCGGTTGAAAATGAACTGCACATATTATTTCACTGTGATCAATACAATGATTTGAGAAAGACTCTGTTTATTAAAATCAACGACCGAAATACATTATTTACAAATTACAATATCCATGATAAAGTCTGTTTTCTTTTTAACAATACTGATTCACATATCAGCAGGCTAGCTGCTAATTTCACCTTTCAAGCATTTGAAAGACGAAAGAAACATAGTTAATTCTACCGTTCCATCATATCTGCATTTCTTAAACTTAGCTGTTTATTATTGTTATTTTAATCGGTAACACCTGTACAAAATGGTAATACTGAATAAACTTGTTGTTATTGTATTAAATTCAATGTTTTGTTTAAATTGTATCTGTGTACTGATACTGTAATATCGTTATATCGGGGAAGATTTTACGCTCGGTGCGCTAAAAACTCATTGTTATATCGGGAATATCGTTATATCGAAGATCGTTATATCGGGATTCTGTCTCATACACTTTACTGTAACTTTTGCCGGGACATAGCCGCCATAGCATATTTATCGTTATACCGGGGATATCGTTTTATCGAGGATCGTTGTATCGGGGTTCCACTGTATTATCAATGCTGCGTTCTTATTGGTGGAGTTACCACTAGGCTATGTGTTATAGCCCACTACTAGTAGCGAAAAGTACCGGCTTTGAAAACGAAATCAATGGCGGCTAAATCGCGCTTTGTTAGCTAAAGTTGTTTTGTCTCTATATTTTTGACCAACTAGTTGGATTTTACTACCGGTCAGTGTAAAACGCAGACTGCGGACTGCAGACTGCAGACCAGGGATAAAATGCACACTGAGTGTAAAATCGGTGTGCGACAAACGCAGACTGCAGACTTGCAGACCGCAGAACTGCAGACTTGCAGACCTGCAGACTTGCAGACTTGCAGACTTGCAGACCTGCAGACTTGCAGACTTGCAGACTTGCAGACTTGCAGACTTGCAGACACGTTCGGAACTCACAGGGGGGGGGGGGGGGGATAATTACCCTGCAGGGATCTCGCCCAGAGGGAGAAATCCCGAGGAGGCACTCTAGTAACTCGCGCGTATATTAAGGAAAGTACTTACAGTTGAAATATACAGTCAGTATGCCAGAAATATACAGTCAGTATGCTTGAACAGGGGCCGCGAGGAATCGGTAGGTAATGATGACGTGATGAAGACAGAAAGTTCCGAAGGGACCGCTTAGGTAGATTTTGTGACATTTATTGTGCAGTCATACTTCGATCCTCTTTTGCGTTAAGTGTTATCAGTGACATTCTGTGGAGCAGTTGTTTCAGTGAAAGTTATGGACCAAAAGACACTCGTTAAGCGTAGATGAAGTTATAAGGTGCATACAACCGTGTGTATATAAACACTTGGAGAGTTTGCCAGACACGAGTTCACAAATCTTTGACCGGAATAAGACTCGGCCCCAAACAAGCAAGACGAGTGAACAACGGCTAGCTTATCACTAGCAAACGATGGATGATTACAGAAATTCGCCGACAATCAAATTCTGTGCTGACTTATTCCCTGCTCACAGATGTCCTTCCGCTATAAGGCCGCTCGATGATCTCACCCGTCTTCTTCTTCGCTGCTCTCGCTGAAGTTTAGGTCACCATTCTTCCGATGTTAAGTCTTCCACGGCAAGGATTTCCAGTCATCTGTCGAATCGGGTACTGTTGTGCTTGCAGCCCGCTAGCGCTGTTGTTTGCCTCAGACATACTTTACGATTCGCCAACAGTAAACAGAGCAAAGCCCTGTCACAAAAAATGTAGGTCTGCAAATCTTCGAGTCTGCAAGTCTGCTAGTCTGCAAGTCTGCAGATCTGCAGGTCTGCAAGTCTGCAGTCTGCGTTTGTCGCACACCGGTGTAAAATGCAGACTGCAGACTAGGAGTAAAACGCAGGCTGGGGTAAAATGCAGACCGAGCATAAAGTGTAGTCGTGGAAGGGTTTAAGGGCAAAGAAATCCCGCAAATACATGTAAACGAACACTTACTTGATGACATCTGCTTTCACAAATCCATTCCTTTCTTCTCTGGAACGTCGTCGACGACCCGAAAACATAATCGCAATCTTGAACCTTTTTTCCATCCGAGAGACTTCACGCTTCAACTTTTGATGCGAAGTTTTCGATATACGTGACCAGGGACGGTGAACTGGTACAACACCACGATGTTTTACACTTAAATGAAAGCTGCTGACCCAAAATACTGTACAGGAATTATGGCGATAAAAACGGGAGTAAGTCATTCCAACAACAAAGAAAGATGTTCGGCAGGAAATTTGGATGACCTTCTATGAAAGTATTGCAAATCAAGGTACGCAGACTTAAGCTGTTTGGATGTTCATTGAAACTTCTTGCGAATGTGCAATTCACTTCGACTAGGAAGCGAAGTGTGTAACCCGGCTAGCTATTTCACCGATTTGAAGAAGAAGGAGCACAAATGTTTAAAAAAGTCTACAGTCTTTATTCTGCATTTTACCCCAGCCTGCGTTTTACTCTTAGTCTGCAGTCTGCATTTTACACTCAGTCTGCATTTTACCCCTGGTCCGCAGTCTGCAGTCTGCAGTCCGCAGTCTGCGTTTTACACTGACCGTTTTACTACTCGGTGTAAATATATTCGGGACATATTATGGAGTCTTACATAAAGAACTGACCGCGACTACCAGGCTAGGTTACTTTTACAGTTCACCACTCTGTACTTGGACAATGTCAAAGAATCTGTTTGCCAAGGCTGTGGAAGATGCTACACTTGAAATAACGACATCTTACGATGGATCACGGAATTTCGGAGGAAAAGGTAATCATTTTACAAAGTATGCGTTATGGTTTCTTACACTGTACACTCCATCTCGAATTGAATTTGCATATAGTATGTGGTCCACGGTCCGCTACTAAAAATTATTATCGTGAGTATCTTAGCTGAATCGTATCGTAACGAGCTGAAATACCTCCTTAAGATAGCTTTAATGTTCCTCTCGTTAATCGTGAAGTTGCAAGTTCCAACCTTAAGTATTACTGAATGTAATTCGAAAACAGGCGACCGTGCTCCCGGACCTTGGTCCGCGAGTGTGGCCCTTGGTCCGCGAATCAGGTAAGCAGCAGGAAAAAAACGTGAGAATACAGTAGTTTCCACACGAAGACGTATTTTCACAATATGTCACTATTCTTGATGCAATAAAGCTACAGTTTTTTTCGGGAGTTGTTGAGCGCTTACCATTTGTATGGAAAACCTGGAAATTCCAGGGAGAATTCAAATGGAACGGTTCATCCAGGTGGAAAATTTCCGGAAACGACCACAACTTTTCTGTACCATTCGTTTGGATTACCAGTGCCAGGCTTCATGTCGAGAGAAGATGAAAAATTTACCTATATTTTGTAAATAGTACAACTCAATCCCGTTCCTGTTCTCGGTGTCAAAACAAATACCAGTACCATTTGGTGGAAGTTTTTCACTGAAATTTCCATACAAATGGTAAGCACTCATTGTCAGTATAAAATAATCTGCTTTTCTTTCAAAGACTTGAGACAACAGTCTCCAACACAAGCGGTTTTCAACACGGTCCAAAATAATTACTAAAAACTGTGTATGTATTTGAGATATTAAGAAAAGAGAACTTGTTAACATATATAGGGAAGATTTTTAAAACATTATTTGAAAAAAAGGCTACCTCCTTTTATTTTGTGAAGTGTATTAAATTCCACCAAGGTCAAAGGTCGTGGACCAAGGACCACTACGTGAAATTTGGTGATATATTTTAAGAGTCAACAAAACAAAAACTTAAAAATCTGGGGCAATGTGTTTTCACAACAGAAAAAGGTTTATCTGACAAGCTGTTCTGCCAAAAAGCACGTCTTCCCAATGCGTTTTATTATTTTATTCACAAGCTAAGTAAACATGACCGTGTAAATTACGGTGCCACAAAAGGCCAAACTTCAAGAAAGACAAATTAACCTACCTGTCAACAAACTTTAGTTTCACGCTTTCACCCATGGCGGGAAAGCTGAAACTTTGTCGTAAGAAAAAATGCTAATCAATAAATCATCAGACCGTTCATTTTTTCCCATATTGTATTTCTCGACCGAATATTTAATCATGCTTGGAAAAGTCATGGACCAAGGACCTCACGGACCAAGGACCATATACTGTATTCTGCGTTTTCACTGTCATGCTATCAAAAATGAAAATGCTAACAAGTCAATACAGAAAGTCCAGAATCTGGGAAATGAAAGAAGATAAGGCAAGCCAAGAATCAGGTCTCTGGAATAACCCATATGTGAGATGTTCACAAAAACGTTTTACTCAGATTTGTAAGGCTTTGTATGGAGACGCCATGTTGATGTCCATTTGAGGGGCACAAATATGGCCGGCAGAAACCGACAAAAACATCTGATTTGGAGTTTTCCTACTTATGCATGAATTTATCGCTTGAGGAATTCATAAATATGACCTCACACTCCATAACATTCCTTACAGTTTTCCGTGTTCAAATGGACAGTAGTTCATATACAGTTCATTAGCCGTTCAAAGGGCTTGGACTATCTGTTCAAAAAAATTGTCATCCGTTTGAACAACTTAGGATATCTATTCGAAAAAAATTGTTATCCCTTCAAACAGCTCAGGCTATCTGTTTGAAAAAAATTGTTGACCATTCAGATGACTGGAGCTATCTGTTCAATCATAAGTTTTAGCTGAGTTTCCATCCCAAAACAATTTCATTGCCAGCCATTCACGTTATTCTCCAGGGCCCAGTTGTTCGAAGGTCGGTTAGCGCTTAACCTGGAGTTAAATTTAACCCGGGTTTCTTTTTCTTGTGTTCTGAAGCATTTTCTAGGATAATTTTCTCAGTTATTTTTAGAGCTTCCAATCACCATCTTGTAGACAAAAAGAATTAAAACTGAAATGCTTTTTAAGCTTTCAAATCTGAATTAAAATCTCGCACTAACCCTGGGTCATCTTAACCCAGCTTTGAACAACTCAGCCCAGGTATTCTTGAGTGGTCACATTAAGAAGTTTGTTTACAAATGCATCATGAATAGTCACCGATCCTGTTCTGCTCCTTTATAGCCATTATCACTTCCACATTATCATTCAATTATCGGCCATATCACATTTTATTCAATACTTAAGTTTCTTTTTTCAACAAGTTTCTCGAAAATAATGTTTTGACCTTTTACAGAGGTATGCAAATATCAAATGATTTGAGATCAAAGGATATGATACCTGCCAGGAGAATAGACGCTGTCGGCTGATTCCAAGCCTGCTAGCCTTTCCTCGCTAGAAAAATCGTGAAAAAAACTGTGCCCGTTTACTACCATTGTTATGATTTATTGTTTTCCTTTTTTGCCATTTTGGAGTTAAACATTATTTCTATGACACAGGCTTGAAATCAAAAGCTCTTTGCACCTTTGCTTGCTTTGACAAGACTTGACACGGTGCTAGTCTTTGATTAAAAATAGTGCACTGTAAATTCCTTTCAAGGCAACTAGAATCCTTGCTAAGTGATGGGTTCTCTGAATTCTGTGTATGGAGAGCGTTTTCAAAGACATTGTTAGCAAGATACTTGTTATACGTACAAGATTTAATTTTCTGTGACTGAAATTGAAAACTGACGGGAATACATATTTTGTAACGTCACACAACTTGAATAATGGTTCAACATCAAAGTATAAAATCATGCCAAGGAAGTTGAAAATTCAAAGACTGTATCACATTAAATTAAAGGATTGAGAAAAGTGCAATTATTTTCATTCATCATTTTCTTTGGAAATTCAAGCGTCTTCTATGATAATCGCAAAACGAAGAACCCTTTTGGAACCTAAAATTTGTGTAACTAAGGGTTTTTAGGTGCTGTGATACCTCATGAAAGTAGAAACTCAGAAGAATCGATAGTTTCTTATTGTGAATTTTGGTGATGTCATGTGAAAACCCCTAATTAAGAACTTTATATCTTAACTACTTAAGGCTAGTTTTCGCTAGCGATGGAGTCAGAGTCATAAGCAGAGTCATAAGTGCGTCGGAAAAGGGTATCTTTTCATAAAGTGTAATATGATGCAAATGCATTACCTGAGAAGTAGGTTTCAAATCGCACATGTTTTGACACTATGCAAATTTGTGATGTGCTGTCATGCAAAAATTGCTTTTCAACAAATACACTGTTGTCTTATGCACCTGTGAATGGTTTGCATCGGGATAGGAGAGGCGGGCAACCCACGGGAAATTTGACATTTTAAGGTTTTCAAAATGTCTATTTCCACACCCCTGAATCTCCATTTTGAGTCAAATTCCCACCCCTGGGGACCACAGACCTTGCATCCTAATTTCAATGAACTATAGGCACTCACAACACTTTATTGCAGCACTCAGCATCTCCAGAGAGTAGTTACTTGGTGACAAATGAACCCTACCCGGCCCATTCCCTCACTGTGTTCAAAATAGCGATTGTAATGCGGAAATTATGAGCGTAAACAATGTGAGTCAAATTTCCCACCCTGGGCCCATTGTGGATGTCAGATACCATTGTGGATGGAAATAATGTGTATCAAGTAGTGATTGTATAAAAATGCTGTGAAGAACAATCTAAACTATTCGATTCTTGTAGTGTGCGGCAAGGAGTGTGTAGCACGAGACACAATTCTTGTCACACAAGAAAGGCGTCGCAACTGGTAACTTACTTTTGAGCGGTACTGTATATCTGCACTTGAAATATTTCAACCGCTGACACATGTCATAAATTTGTCACTTAAACATGGCATATTTCCAGATAACTTGAAAATTGCCAAAGTTATACCAATCTTTAAACAAGGCTCTCATTCCTCATGCAATAGGCAAATCTTTGCTGAGGTCATTGTTTACATTTTTCCTCATTAGTATACAACATAACTCAAAGAAGCGGTAGCTGTATATACAAACTAAATTCAAAAGTTGAAAGAGCTGATTAACTTAAACAATTTGTGCAATTTTCAGCTTATTAAAAGCAATATTGAAGGAAATATCAGCCATCTAAAACTGCGAAATTGCTGGGTGGCAAAAAAAATAATGAGTAATACATTCTTTGTAAAATTTCGAGTTTTTAAAAGAGAATCTCTCTGAAACCGTTCAGTATATCGGGCTCAAATTTTCAGAGATAGCTGAAATTGTTATGCTCTTTCAATATTCAGGTGTTTTATTTTATTAGCTTCATCAGATAATGATGAGCATATGTCATTGAGGCAGAAAATGTAAACAGAGATTTGCCTTTAACTATTGCCCCATATCAGTTCTTTCACGTTAAGTCAAATTTTTGAGAGATGCATTCTTAACCAATTTATCTCACCTATGGAGATATTTTGGTACCAAAAAGTCTAAAAATTGCCAACCAGTATCTTTAGCAGTCTTACAGCATTAAAATACCTAGGATTAGTTATTGATTGCTTTTTGTCTAGGCATGACCATATTGACCATAATTATCAGTAGTTAAATTAGCAAAAGTGTAAATTATCATTGCGAAACTGAAATGACATGTAACAACCCAATCTTTGATAAGCATCTATTATGCACTTGTTTACCCCTATTTCAACCATGGTTACATTCTGTGGGGTAATAATTAGGAATCGCCATTATCACAGTTGGTAAAGCTACAAAACAAAGTTGTTAGAGTTATTAATAACCATCCACTTCGTGATCATAATTATTACTCCTCATTATGTGAACCTTGGCCTAATTAAGCTTTCTGACATTGTTAAGCTAAATACCTGTGGACTGTTTTATGATCATATTGTAGATAAAAAGCCATCTAATTTCACACTGGCCTTGGTGTCTAAGCAACATAGTTATGACACCAGAAGTGTATCCTTGCAGCACCTAAATCCCAGTACAGGGATAAATATACATGTAAGAAAATTCTGTCCGACAGTTATACAGTAGGATGTTATTATTGGAATAATATACCTTTATCTATTTAAGTGAAAAGACAACTAAAAAATTGTTTAAATGAGCACTATGTTACTATTATCTAATAATCGCCACACCAACCCTCGAAGGTTATACACCTATTTCAATTAAGGTTGCTCCCATGAACCATGTTTCATGGCCTGCAGTGCACTGTGGTAAACCCTTTTGTAGCGGGAAGTTCAGTCTTGTTCACGTTCATTGAAATAATGGAGACCATTTGTGAGAAAGCTTCTTCCTTTAACAACATTAATGGAGTAGGGTTTTACGGCCTGATTAAGCTGCGTTTTTGGATGGGGCAGAATGCTGGTTATTTCGATAAAGCAAGTCAAGGCTATACTTTTTTTATTCAGTTTTAAAAGACTTGCCTTAAAAATACATAAACGCGTAATTTTAAGTTATTTATTGTAGTTCAACATATGCTTTGAATTTGTTTTTTTTTTTGACTCCATCCAAAATTCCCACGTGCACGAGCCAAGAAAACTCGTTGAAAATTTGCAACATTTGCATATTACCACAGAGCAAAACCCAAACTCAAATCGCTGTCCCAAAAAGCCTAGGATTCAGTGTTTTGAAATACATTGTGATAACGTTCTGCTGACATAGAATTGAAGCGTCAGTAGCGTTTGCTTTCTAGGTTTCTAGGCTCCTCGCGGACACATAATTTACTGGACTTGCTCCCATAATGCACCGCGGGCTATGAAACATGGACCATGTATCATTCTTCACCGAAGCAAACTTTATTGAAATAGGTGTATAGTATTTTTTTTGTGTGTACTTTCCTTTTTCCTCTCTCTTATGTATTTCATAGTTTATATACTTCTCTTTTTTTTTCTCTTTTATTCCAAATGAAACTGTAATTATCAAAGGGCATGTAATTAGTTTCACTATTATCTTGCCCTTCTCCATTTATTCTTGTAATCTGACATTTAATTCTTAGGAATAATATCTTCGAATCTGTAATATAATATAAATGGCTTGCTTTTTCTTCCGACTCCACATACGACTCCGTCACTTACGTTCCGCTTATGATCTAGTGAAAACCAGATTGTTGGAGGGGTCGGAAGCAGAAGCAGAAGGATAAACCAATCACAATGCACTTTCCCATGCTTTGTGCTTTCAACTCCGATGACCCAGTTTTCACAGAGTCGTATGCAGAATCAGAAAATTCAGAACGCTTTTTTCACTACAGCGTTAAGTTCTACCCTTCTGATAATGACTCTGACTCCTTTGCTAGTGAAAACCAACCTTTACTGTTATCTAACAAAAACCCTGAATGCATAAAGGCCACAAGAACTTTAAGTATGGTTTAGTTTTATAAACAGATTTTAAAAGAAAATAATAGTTCATTTCAATATATTTGTGTTTTGATCTCATCCTGAGATCTCTTATCTGGTCAAGTACGAAAATTCAATTTTTTGTATTAGCTAGATTGTGAGGGAATGTCACGAGTGTTGTCTTCTGTGCGCGCTATGGTGTGTGCAATTATTTTTCAGTGAAAATGTAGTATTCTTCCTCAATACAACTTGTAAAAACATTTTTACATGTACCTTATCTTCAACTTTTTAAAACTCTCTCTCAGTACCAATAAACTCTTTTGAAAAGGGTAAAAAAAACATCGCGTTGAAGTTGACGCGCACTACTTTGAGGTTTTAGCGCACGCCATGAGGATTAAATTTAAACTGTCATGTTAAATTTGATGTGACAAACAACAACAACAAATTAGCTGATTCATACTTAAGATGTGCGTATAACCACGTTTTGTTAGACAAAATCTTCACGGCTCAATCAAATTCTTTGTTTAGCACGTCGAAATTTGAGGGTTTGTTTCGAGCATGCGCTCTTTCATTGCCAGTCATATTCCTGACAGGCAATGACGTGTACAAATCGGACTTGACCATATCCGGCTTTGGCTTCCTCAACAAGAGATCTGGGTACAAGAGTATTTGCAGGGATCCATATTCCCAGTTGTCCAGTCGTCCCAGACGACTACAATCTCGTACGAACGATTAAGATAACTTCCAAAGTCAACCACAAAATCTTTTCAAAAATTCTTATATGATTTTATACATTTTCCCTGTGTTCTGATTACTTCACATCCACTTAAAACTTTTAGAACAACGGATAATAACTAGCTTTTTTTTTGTCTGCAATGAAATTGTAAGTTTGGTCACCATCTTTGATAGTGCGGTATTTTCTACAATATGACCGCAGGCTCAGTTTGAAGTACTGCATTCAGAGGCCATTCGTAGAAAACGTGACAGCACACATCAAGATGTAGCGTTTTTTAGAAGGCGTTTTGTCGCCTTTGGCAGGCAAAAAAGTGAAACAGAAGCTGGTGCCTTATGTGCATCAAGATATGACGTTTTTTAGAGGTCGTTTCGCTGCCTTCGACGGGAAAGAAAGGTGACGTAGTGTTCAAGTTGCACACAATTCACAGACCTCTGCCAGCATTGGTGCATCGCTTATTACACGTGTAGTTCAAAAGAGTTTTACTTCACTGAAAGCATCCCAAAAAAGTAAATTGTATGGAACAAGACCCTGTTCAACAGTCCCTTAGCAGTTTGTTCTATCCTCAGGCGTGCGTCTTTAATTTTTCCCTCAATTATTTGTTCATTGAATTATTTGAGCACTTTATTAATTTGCACATTTTAAGAACTTAAGTCATACATGTAGTATCTTCTTTGCTTTTAGCTATTAAAAATAGCTGTACAAATGTATCGTTTCTCGTTGAAGACTCTGAGAGGCCAAGAAGAGGAAGGTCTTATCGTGGAGGTAGAGGAAGAGGTCGTGGCAACAGTTATTATCGAGAAAAGAGCAGCCATCCACACCCTAGATCTCACATAGTTGATGATGATGATGACATTGATATGGATAATGTTGGAAGAGGTGGTCACAGATCTGATTCAAGATTGTAAGCATTAAATAATTTTAATTCTTTAACTCTCCAGTGCCAATTTTTGGGTGGCTACCTACCTTACATGTACCTTCCTAAGTTAGCCTTAATATCATCTGATTACTTTGAGTCGTTATTACTCCCTGAGTAACGTCTGAATCGACCGTCCAGGCTATTCCTAAGTAAGAACGCTGTGGTTTTGCTTTGACCGGTAGGCCTCCTGAGCTGTACTTGTCATTGAGTTACGTGTACTGATACTTGGTATTAGATAGCCTGAATTTCATCCGATTACTTCGAGTCGTTATTGCTCCCTCAGCAACGTCTGAATCGACCGGCCGTTAATGCCGTCCACTGACGTCATTACTCCTTGACCTTTCCTTTAATTCATGCAAAAAGTAAACCACGATTTTCAACTACACGAAAGAATGCCATTGATGCGATCCGCTGAATATCAAGCGACAATCCCGCTAAAATTTTTCGTAATTATACATAATTATGCGCATGTTTAGAGAATCAACCAATCAAAATCACTACCTGGTTTTCGGGTAGTGAGTGACGTCACTGGACGGCATTAACGGCCAGTCGATTCAGACGTTACTAAGAGAATAATAACGACTCGAAGTAATCGGATGAAATTCAGGCTAACCAGAACAAAAGTCATTAATATTCAATAGGCATATTGTCTAATTCACTTTGCAGATTTTATCATACGTGAAGACCTTTATACCTGATAAAACTCTGCAAACTGAAAAGTCAGGAGAGGGCTTTGAATTCAGCCTCACGGGATATGGGTTTGACTGACTGAAACAATGGAATACTTGAAGAGCATGAAGTTTTATTGATGGTCCTCCTAGCAAATAAATGAAAATTCAACAATTTGACAAAACTTATCTTCCAGAAAAAGGTCCAAAAAAACTTTTCATCCCAAACAAAGAGGTCTTTAACCTAGTCTAACCAGTCAGAACTTTTTCTAAAACGAAATGCGAAGTTTTCTAACCAAAAAACCCCCCAAATCACGGGCCATGTTACCATTTCAAAAAGGAGTTGGCGAAGGGAGTCACAAGCAACAAAATTTACCTGTAATTCTTACTAGTTTGCAATTCAGTACACTGTAAGATTTAGCAACACTCTTCTTGAGGAATTTTTCCTCTTGTGCAGCGCTGGTTGATTCTGAAATTTCTTTCATTTTGTTAGCTGTATTGCGAAGGCGAGTAGGCGTTTAAACTGTTTACTCTAGTTGCGTAATACATTATTCTGCATAAATATTTCTGCCCAACATTTGTTATTTTTGCTGCTTTTGTTTTTAAACTTTTTTCCAATCAAACACGTTTTACAAGAAAAAATATAATTTATTATTTAGCAATCCTATGGAGGTGAAATACTCCGGGGACATTTTTGAAGCTGTTCAAAGCACTCACAGCACGTGATTTTCACTGGTTGAAAATTCTTGTGCCAGTGATTAATCACTGCTGCATATGTTTTAAACATTACTTACACTTTCTTTGTTTTGAAAGAAAAGGCTGTACCTCTTCGTGTGTGCTTGATTGAACAAAGATTAATTAGCTCATGTCATTTTATTGAAAACATTAACAACATAACTTGCAAGTTAGGGAATTCCCTTGAAAAGGATAGAGTTAGGCTACACAGATTTTTGTCAAACTTTGCACAGTTCACAGCCATATATAGGACATTCAAAAGCTGCAATAAAAAGATGGGTGCATCAACTGATCCAGCGGCAGTGGAGAGACCTAGGAGGCCGGGGCTAATGACGAGAAAGAACGAACAGAACTGCAACGCTGGGTATACTAACTGGAACTATAACAGCAAGAGACGACTTGACTGAGGAAAGCAGATCACTCTGCTCGCCTGGCGACGCAACAAAACTATTTACACTATGTACACAAGCCTAACCGGGCATAACCGTCCATTCAGTACCGTGCCAGAGGAATTCGGAAATGGACAGTTGGTTCGGGTGTGATCACCTTCACAGTTACTGCAGTGGTGTCGATATTTGCACCTGCCAAAAGGCCAGCGGCACTGCACGTCGTTCCATGAATGGCAAAAAGGAGGGACCAGGCTGGTGTCACTGATTCCGTGGAACAAGACGACCGAGGTAGCGGGGGTGAAGCCATGGCTAGAGACCTTAAGTGAAAGTTGTATAGGTCTAAGTTCATCCTAGACCAGTCACTGAGGCCAGAGACAGCCGCGTCCTTTCTAAACGTCAGGTCATACTTTAACCAAGCTGAACCAGAGAAATGACGAATGAATGATAAGCAGCTTATACTTGGACAGGTTTGGCCAACGATGAGCATGAACAGCGCACAACACCCTCTGAAAAATAGTGAACGCGTCGGTCCAGGTCAAAATGTCTTTTTTTCCACTTGCCTGCGTTTTGACGAAGAAACCACGAGCATACCATCAAGGAACATTTGCGGCTCCTGCTCCGGCGCTCGGAGATTTACGGACAACAAATCTGCCATTTCGACAAACTGGCCACCTACAATTTTAGACACCAATTTTGAAGGACAGAGGCATGCCCCGGACCAACAGTAAAAGCCTTCTCAGACTTAAGTAATGCAAACGAAGACTCAAGGCTTGGAAGACTACTAGTAACGCCGGGCGAAACGAAAGTGGAGGGAGTAGGAGCCACGAGGCGGGCCGAGCTCGAGAGGATAATGGCCCACACTGGCGTAAACTTAGGAACAAACACAGGAAGGCTAAACGTACCTTATGCCACCGAAGAAACACCGTCACTTGTACTCGTACTCGGAGCAGACGTTGAAGAAAATAAAGGTTGTGGAGCCTCGCTAGCAGAAACGCCCGGAACCGAAGAATAAACGTGCGAGGGGGCGTTGCTCTGGATCGATGAAACGATCGGGAATGGAGTTTCTGATTGCTCGAAGCACAGCCTCGGTGAGGGAGTCAGCTAACTGAGGCGACCAAGAACTGGAAGCCGTACTCGTCACAGGACTTGGGTAGGAAAGCGTGCCGATAAGCTTTTGTTGGTCTAGCGCGATAGACGCGACATTACAAAGGAAAACAAAAAACTCTCCAGCAGAGGACGAACAAAAACAGGAACTACGAGGAACAACAGTAACGAAAACCACTTCGACGGGAAAAAACTTTTGCACAGAACTAAGAGACACGCTACGTTACTAGAACGCCACGCCACGCCAGGCTAACAAAGCTTCGAATGCAATGCAAACACAAGGTAGGTACATGGCTTACGCATGCGCCCAAGCGACATATTGCTGGACGGGAATCTGTCCCCATGCTCACGAACAATGGTAAACGCTTCAAGAGCAAACATAGTCACGTAATAGCGCTACAGACAGCCAACGCGCCACCAAAGAACGCCAAAACACTAGAGACCATAGCTGTTAGCCGTTAACTACATTAAATATGATTTAATAGTATTTAATAAGGAATGGTTCATCATAGAAGGAACTATTTCCATGCCACGAACAATACCAGCAAAGACAATGTTTAACAGAGATAAATACGTAGATCTAATTAATAAGAAGTGAACAGTTTATATCCTGGACACAAAGTATAGAAGTTGAGTTTGATTTGCTAGCTGCATACCCCATTCACCTAAATGTAGAGAAGGGAGTAGCTAAGTTTTGGAAGAGAAGAAAGTCGAAAACCTTACGACAGAAAGGCCACAGAAATGGATAATTTCTAAAAACTGTGAAATTGCTAAAAGGTTCACGATGCAGTGACAGCCGCTGCTTGGCTTCATTAACTAATTCATGACGATTAATTCTAGTAATTTAAGTTTAGATTTTGACTGAATTAATATTGATTTTCTTTGTATATTACTATGATTGATTTTTATAATCTTATTGTACATTTCATTAGCAGCCTTTGCATTTGTACTTGAAGTTTATTTCTGCTTTTGTATGTTGTGGCTCAATTTTATCCTTGGTTTGAATTTTATTTGCCTTTGTTTTCGCGCAACCGTTGCTTGACGAGCCTAAAAACGGCTGCGATGGAGCCAAGTTCGTGTGAAAATTGCTATAAGCTTACTTCGGGCCGTAGTACAGAACTGAAACTTTGATCTATCGGCGGGGAATTTAACCGGCAAACTAATAAATTTGGGTTTTCCACGGTGTATCACGAATTCCGAGCTAGATTCCGGGGGGAAAAGACAAGATTTGGACAATAAAAGCCAAACTGAAACGCACTTTGGAAAAACTCGTCTGCGCAAAGAGACGCACTGAAAATTGCTCTTGTATCTTGATTTTCGCTCACATTTTGAAGGTACTAGCCCAAATTGATTCAATGTTTTCTGTGAAATACTTTTGCGGTCAATATTTCGAGCCAGAATAATAAATAAGAACAAGCCGAAAAGTCACCAACTTATCCTGTACCTCGTGCATGACTTATAGCTATGTTTCCCAAAACAAGTTACCTGGGGTCGCAGTGGCGCAATCGGCTAATTCCGCAACTTACGGTCTCATCTGATCTGATGGGTCACACAAGTGAGTCGGTTCAAACCCCGGCCGAGGCCACAAAATTACTTCTTTTTTCCTCCAATAACAAAGAAATCGAACTGATCTCGAGATATCTCGAACTAACTCGGCGCTCACTTCGTAAAATAGCCGACTAAAGCCGAATACTTACAAACTTTGCATGTCCAATCTCGTTTCAAAAAAGCAACTTTGGGACATTCCTGAGCGTCGCGAATGCTTTGCTTCGCGCTCCGCCGAAGTAATAAAATTGAAACCAAGGATGAAATTGAACCACAACATATATCCATAAACTAAAAACATGGCTCTTCAACTGTGTCTAACTACTACACTATCTAGCCAAGTGCATGTAATCCAATCATCAATTAGTATAAGATTTTCATTACTACAAAACTATGAACAGTGAAATGATTATTTTACAATAAGTTCAGAAATTCAGGAAAAACCAGTGAAAAGAAAAACTGTGGACAGTGGAATGATAATAATAATAACGGAAAACGATAGGTTCCTAAATTCAAGAAAAACTAGCGAAAAGGTCACCATGAATGCAACCTTGCCGTCGCCTTAGTTTTAAGGTGATTTGTCACCTGACTCTTGAAATGACTAAATTCTGTGGAGTTCTTGAAATGGTGTGGTAGCGCCTTGAAAACATTGGCAGGGCTGTCTTGGAAGGTACCTGATTCTAATGGCACCTGCAACATACCTTGACTAGATGATCTTAGCTCCCTTGTATTGGTACGAGTGTTTAACTTAAGATATGTGGGTCAATCCTCAAAGTACAGTGTCTTGAATACATTACTTATAAGTGCTGCTTCTTGCTTTCGACGACTGGGAGTCACGCTAGTTTAAGCAAATCACGCTTGGTTGCATAGCACTCTAAAACAAAACTAGCAGCCGCTAACTGTACTCGCTGAAGACACTTAACAAGATAATCTGGTATAGGATCACTGACAATGTCTTTATAATCGATCTCTGACAAAATAAGACACTCTGCTAAGTGTTTTCTGACATT
Source organism: Porites lutea (assembly GCF_958299795.1). Lineage (NCBI taxonomy): Eukaryota > Metazoa > Cnidaria > Anthozoa > Scleractinia > Poritidae > Porites > Porites lutea. Next base: position 11,137,158 of record NC_133207.1, on the reverse strand, counting down.
ATACGGGGCTAGGTATTTCAACTTCCTCCGTACGGACAAAGTTCCATAACAACTTGAGATCTTGGAGTTTATCTTTGATTTCAGGTTGAGGTTTTCGTGCACTTCCGTACCAAGTGAGCAGAACGTTAAAACTCGCTCGAGACTCTTTCAATTTGCGCAGAGATTTATGGAGTTTCCGTCTGGTCCATGAGTTTGTGACATCTAGAGAGCTGAAAGAAGCATTTCGCTAGTCTTCGTAGGGTTGAGCACCAAGTTACTTCGGGATGACCAGGTAGACAGCTTGTTCAGCGCAGCCTGCGTCTCCGCCTGACAACTCTTAGGTGATTTTCAAGGAGGTCATCACCAAGATTAAACAATATTGAAATTACCAATACTAATATTATTACAATCAAGCTTAAAAAAGACTTTACTATTACGGAAATGTAAAGGGCAAACAGCCTGAAAGCTTAAAGGCTAAAAAGGCTATAAGACAAAGAAGGCTCAAATGAAAATATTACAAACTAAAATTATTGGCAAATAAAACTCATTTATGTCCTGCTAGGTAGTTTGTAGAGTCATTTTGTGCCATAGGTTTGAGTTATGGGTTATTTTACAACGTCACTTTTAAACAGTCTTTACATGTAAATGAGGCTACAGTCTTGGAAAGAATGAAATTGAACAGCAAACCTCCATCTCCTCGAAGTCAAGGATAAAGCCGTGCGAAAGCCAAAATGCCATTGTCTCATTCTTGAGTTTTTTTTGAGGGGTGGGGGGTTGGGTCTAAATTTTTCATCGTTTTTGTCCAAGATTGTAGAAAATTAATAGCTGGCACTTTTTGGGGATTTTTTTTCTCTGAAAAATGACTTTAAGCAGCTTTTACACATGTAATTGTATCACAACAGTAACTGCTGCTTATACGAATAGCTTATCATTAAGGGACCAAAAATTCCAACGGTAACGGCAGGAGAGTAGTTAGACACTATCAATTTTGTGCCATGCTCCCTAAGAAGACTGTTTTGCAAGGCTAAACTGTTAAAAAATATGAAACATTTTTAACTAATCAAGTCATCCTTGGGGGTAAAAGACCACTATGTGCATTCTTTATATGATTAGGTAGTTCCTGACCAGAAAAGTTTCGCTAGATAAGAGCGAACTTGTTTTTTTTTTTTTTCAAAACGGGTCTCCAATAATGTATCATTAGGGCTTCAATATAAATCTTTGTTTGTGAAAAGACTGGGCCTGCAGTTATTTCGCAAATAAAGGAATAGAAGAAATTTCACGTAGGTAAAGGGCAGGTTCAGAGTCATTACAAAGGTTTCACTGTTCATCAGTTCACACCTCGTTTTTCATGATAACCTAATGTAATTATCACCACAACCTTTGTAGACCAAAGGCCTATGAGGCTTGCTAGCTAAATGATGATAAAAATGGCTTTGAGTCCTTTCTGAATGTGGAGTGACCTATTTTCTTTACAGAAATGAGTGTTTCTGACGTTTTACTAGACATAATATAATATTATTAACTTGATTGCAACTATTTGATCTAGTAACCCTTACAGAGGAAGACCTCCATCTCGCCGAGGAGATAAAAGAGATAGTGATAACAGAGGTGATGTGAAATCTAGATTAGGGACCACTTCAGTGAATAGATCCAGTGGCAATCAAGGTTGGCACAAAGTTGTGGTAAGCCGTGCTTAACTGCTTTTGGTTATTGTATGTATTTCAGTTTGTTTTTTCGTAGTGTGTTAATTATCCATTGCATGGTGTAAATGCAGTTACCTGTAAATGAAATTTAATGCAGTTAAAATCAAAGAGCACCGTCTTGTATTGGCAGTTAGCACACAGCTCGTTGGTGCAGGCACAGTCCGCTTTGCTTGCATCAGCTTCGGCTCTGTGTGCTTTGAACAGCATTTTGTGGTGGCACTGGGCTTTGTTCAGCCTTCGGATCTCTTTCACCCCCTTTGCTATGCCGTCCTAATTTTACTACTGATTAGTCAGTACGATGAGTGCTTGGTTCCGTTGACATGGTGGCTGATGACTGGGAGGTGCAGACTTAACAGCCACGGGAGCCTAAATTCTATCTAGGGGCTGCCAAAAGTGGTAGCCTCTGGACATCCAAGGTAGCCACCTCCCTTACCTCATACAGTTGTTACATAGCCAATAGATCATATGTTGCAGTTCAATAATGAACTGCTTAAAATCTTCCTTTGGTGTTAGGTATGGTAACGTGCGTGTATGATAATGAGTTTGAAACAAATGTAAATATAATCATACATACATAAATACGTGCATACATACATACATAAACTTTATTTTAACTCGACATTTACAGAGTAGCTCTTTTGAGCTAAAATTTACGTTCGCAAATAAAATAGAGGCAATGTAAGAAAAGTCGCACGTAAGCGTGGATGTAGAACCTCGCTCAACTTCACGTTTAATCGCAACACTTTATATTTTGCAAAATTTACGTGCCTTGACGTGCGTACCCAAAAACGCGTTAGTGAAAATCAACCTTAAGAGAGTTCCAGAGCTTTGCAGCTTCGTGCTTGATGGACTCGAGTCCATAAGTGGTTGTCCTAGGTTCAAGTGAGCTTAGTACATTATTCCCTCTTAAAAAATATTTGGAACTGCGAAGAGAGAACAGTTTCTTAAGATATGTAGGATGCGCAGAGACAAAAACGCTTTTAAACACTACAATAATAATGAATAAGCATTTTGTGATTTCTTCCACTGTACAAAGATGTTGTCTTAGCCTTCTTTAGCAACTCGTCATAACTAGAATTTACATCATTAAATATAAATCTCAAATGCGTTTATTCAAAAGCTCTAGTTTATCACGATTTTTCGGGACAGAAGTCCCATAAAAGTGAACTGTAATGAAAGTGCGGTAGCACAAACGCCTTATACAAGTCTGAATTGCTTGTTAACCTTATGGCACATTTTTGAGATGTGACAATTAAAGCCTAAATTATTGTTAATGGTGACGCCTAATAAGTCAATCCCTGAATATCGGTAATAAGTGGAGACCACACGGATGCAAAGAAGTATTCGAAAGTTAGCGAGTTTGTGAACACCACTTTGTCTCTGGAAAGCCGTTACCGAACTGGGACAAATTTAACGGCCATAGGGTACTTTTTTAGGTAAAAAAGTGCACAAGGCGAAACACATCGAGGCAGCATTGAAGAGAACTGTTGGAGCAAAGGCCTGACGGAAATTTGATATTGAACAACAAGAGCTAGAGTTTATCAGAAAACAAATGCTCTTGGACCAAGGCGGCGAACAGTTATCTCAAATAAACTTTACAGAGGCTTTAGCGAGTACTTTATTGGAAACGGTCGAAGATCGTAGTGAAGTACATGTACAGCTTGAAGCCCCTGTTACTGAAGAGCCCAACATGCGTATGAATGTTGACAGTGATGAAAGTATGGTGGACAAGGAGACACAAACGGAAGAGCTCGATGCTACATTTTCAGTTTCAGATGCTAAGACCCATAATGAAGAATTTGCTGTATTTCCAGTATCGGACACTGAAGCCCTGACTGAAGAATTTGACTATATGTCCGTAGGCCAGGATTGCCATCATTTGAGGTTGTTCACAGGTAAGAGAGTTGGACATTGACCATTGCAGCAGAAAAACAGCGGGATGGTTGCTACACAAGACTCTTATGTACTGCCCTCGGCATAAGCTGGAACGGTCATTTATCTAACATAGAGCCCTGTGGGGACCTGCCTCCATTTTTAACAATTCTCCAGATGCACCACCTGCAGTTAAGCGGCCTCTGTCGGAGAAGCAAGAATGAGGTTGTTTCCCAACTTCTTCTTTGAGAACCAAAACACGGCAGATGCGCAAGGGAACGCCCAGCAACAACATTCTTTGACCAGCTGCAGAGTGATACCGGTCATATGAGACCAAAAAATTCCATCTATCATGCCTAACAGAGGGTAATGGGACAGCTTTGCTTGCGCGGGCAGGTCCATTGCCAAAATTTTCCCCAAACTCACACCAGTGAGCCTGCTCAAGGCTTATGGTTACAGAAAATTTCCACTTAATGCTTTATCTTATTTATTAATTGTTTATGTTTTCTTGAAACCAGGCACAAGCCCTTGATGACAATCCTGTGTGCATATTAGTTATTGTAAGCCTTAATTAAAGAACCAAAAGCATGGAAACTTGGCATTTTTTATGTTAAAGGCACGCAACCAAATTAGGCCTTACTCCAGAAACATCAAATGTTTCAGTTGTATAGACGATAGATATAGTTCTTTTCAGAGATAGTTTTCCACAATTCCCTAAAGTAATAATTACATGTATTTAGATTTTTTCTGTGAAGAAAAAGTAATTCGTAATATTTTTCATTACAATCTAAAACACAGAGTACAAGTCTTATTACGTTGGATGACGTAGTCAGCCAGCGTCATAAGTCGTCACGGTCGATCTTTTCCATGGGGTCACAAATTGTCTTGTTTTTTAACTTTCCTATCCCGTGCCCATCCCGAAAAATTGTGCGATTTTTACTGGCTGCAACAGACGAAAGCTACTGCGTAGAAAGTCAAAGTGCAAATCGATAGAAAAGGAAGCCGGCGTGTCTGAATTTGGCTGTATAATAGGGTTGTTATGTTGCTTCGTTTCGAAGTTGTGTTAGTTGTGTTAAAGCCGTGAATAGCTACACAGAATGTGATTTTTAGGCTGCGTTTAATTTGTCACCGAACCAACGAGTTCACCAACGGGTTCATAATTCATAATCAAACCAGTGAGCTCACATGTAAACTTACCGAAGGAAATACTATTTAAATATGAAACAAGACGCTCTGTGAGTGTATATTTGGGCGTGGTCGTACTACGGGTATGATACTTTGAACATGCCTTATTGCAGTAAATATCTTACCAGAGAAGACAAATCCTTTACTCCACTTGTTTGCTGAACCACACAGCTTATACAGTATGTCCCAATCCACAACAAAAATGGTGTCATTTCACGACAATGTTTGAAAATATGCACATCTTCAATGCAGACATGCTTGGAGCCAAATTACAACATAGGACAATAAGGTTTATCTCAGCTCCACTGATACTGACAGATGTGTTTTCACACCCATCACTTTGTACAGTGTATTCCGGATACTAACAAGGGCAAATAAAGTTCCTTAAGTCCAGTATCCACAAGGATTAATAACAGAGTAACACATTGCATAAACTGCTATAGGGCAGCACTGTTTACAGGAACATTGGTAACTATTAACATTTGATATACTACAATTTTCAACATTGCTTGAGAAAAGATGAGGTTCAAAGGTGGCAATATGTACACCTTTAAGTTCATATATATCCTCATTCCTATGTAGAGTCTGAAAATATTGTACTAATTTATGCTTGGATGGTATTTCCAACACTACATATGTCCCTTCACTATGACTGTTATGATACATATCTCTAGCATGAGAATCAAATGCATTATATCCCCCAGCCTCAGTGCTGTAGATACCAACACCAATAATTGCCACCATTAAAATGAATGAGTTGTAGTTCAGTGCCAAGAGTGTTTCAAATGCTGTAACCTGTGAGTGGCATATACAGTAGTGATGGATGTTACAAGTATAACTGTCACTGTATTCAAGGTGGAAAAATTGCTCAAACACTGTTACCATTCCTGGCAATTCTGTTAACATTGACATAGATTGTCTTGCAAGCAGTGACAGACAAGAATATAATTGAATACCAACAATCATTATTTGAATCATATCATCAACTGAAGTAATCTTTGTTATATTACTGTAAATTAAAGCGCACAGACTCATTGCGACACATCGTTGTCCACCATTTTCCCCAAATCCTGTAACATTTCCTTGACAGTATGGAGTATTAATTGTTTTTGCAGCATCTACATGAACTGGAGGTCCTGGATTCTTCTCTACATCAGTACAAAGCTTAATTTGGCCAAAATTAACCCGGTGATTCAAACTGTTTTAAGCAGTATAAAATGGATAATTACATGTACAGAGGGGCAAATTCTTACTTAGAAGCCTATTTGGATATCTCATTCCACCTAAATCGCCTGTGCTCTGACGCTTGGACGGCAGATACACCTTCCCTCGTTTACGAACTAGTTTTGGAGTTGCCCCTTAACTAAAAACCTCACACTGTTAGTTACTTCTGTACCTGTTTAAGAGTAAACCCTTTCTACTTTTAACGTAACAATGAATTTCAGACGACAATGGTGTATTTTTCCGAATTATACTCTTCCATACAAAAAGTGTCACTTTCCGTGTTTTCTGTAACAAAGCTTTTAATTTGTTCATTGGTAGTCTGCTAGGGGCATGACGGTAACCTGTCATTTCGTTCCATGGTCAGATCGTTGACATCGTCCCAAGTCACATCGTTCCAATCAATAGTCAGATCGTTCCATAAAATAGTCAGTTCGTTCCACATATGAAAAGTCAAGTAAATCTTTCTAAATTTGTTGAGTGAACTTTATCGAGAAGAAAAACGTTTCGTTCATACCACAAGCTGATAAAATAATAATCGATCCAAAGTTGATTCGATCCATCCTAAATCGTTTGAAAACAAACAAGAGACGATTTCAACCACCCACGGGCTTTGACATTTAAACCGCTGCTTTTGAGAGTTTTTGAGCTAGAATCGATTGATAGTTTTGAAAGATATAGCACAACAAGTAAAAGCTATGCCGTTGTGAAGGTACAGTATTTCGAAGCGCTTGTAACCTAAATATTTCTTTGCAGCGCCCGATTTATGCAAATTTTGAAAACAACGCGAGTTTCGAATTACAATGTCGATTTTGTGGTAATTTGTCATGCCGAAAATATAATGGACTAAATTGTAAGTTCTGTTATAAATAAATTTCCTTCGACAAGAACTCAATTCAACTTCTTTTATTTCCTCCACAACATAATTTTCCTTCTGTACAACTAGCTCATTACCTTCTCTTGTCGTCACTTCGCTGCCATCAAAACACTCTAACACAAAACTTGCTGATAATGCAAAATCCCGACGCACACCATCTTATGAAAAAACACAACACGCAATACAAAAACAAGTACATTAACCGTCACCCTGCTAAACAAAATTGAAGAAGAATTGTTGCAGTTATCACAGTAGTTCCAAAAGAAGCCTCAGTCCCTTTTGGTTTCAATTCTTGACAATCGTCTCGTCCTCCATCGGAACAGATTTTTATCACAGGCAACTAGCTGTGTTCCGCAATGCAAAATCAAAATCACTATTGACACACTGATAACCGGCTACACAAGTCTTGCGACTCTCAAACTTGTTCAACATTCCTCTATTCAAACTCTTATCCATTTTACACGTACACTCCTGATATTCCGATTTGTTATTACGTCTATGGGGTCCATGAGTCTTTGATGTCATTGAATGTCTTGATAATTTCCTTTGTTTTTCTTTGAGTTCGCGGACCAGCCCATTCCGAAAACACTCAGTGTTATTTTTTAGTGCGGGCCTACCGCGAACAGTGTGTGCATTTGTAAGTTTAACCCGGGATAACATAATTGAACAATATATTAACACGTTCCTCGAAACGCCGCGGCCAAATGTTATCCAAACTGCTTCTCACTGCTGCTTTGAAAAATTTCGGATCAAACGATATCCAAATCGTCCCTCATTGGATTATCCACTCGACCTAACAAAATCGACCAATCACAAAAAATAGACATAAAATAAAGAAAAGAGCAAATTCCGATGACCTCTTAGGAAACATGCAATTAAAACTGTCTTTCGATGATTGGTGCATTTCGATCCTCTCGTCAAAAAAATGTCAGACGTCAATCATCCTAGCGGACCTCTTAGGAAACGAAAGTTTTCTTCCACGGGTTCAAAAGGTCGTTGTTTATGATTTGTGATTGGTGGATTTCGATCCGTTTTTTGAGTTTCTCTGTTTCAAGGTTCGTTGCTTGTGATCTTATTGTGACCAAAACCCGACTTTAATATTCCAAATATTTTTGATAGATTTCATCCCTGGACTTCAGACTTCCAAATTTCGATGAGGCAAAAATACTGAAGATTCAGATTAACTTTTGAGATCGTAAAAGTGCGGTTAAGTGCCGTGTGCAAACAGAACTTTCTTTCCCACATGCCTCTTACCTTGTACAAGACGTTCGCGTGACAGACATTCGCCTCGCTTCGCTTGTTTACTTGCCTTGTTTACGTTAGCACGTATTGCGTGCCTATTGCACTTTTGCGTCAAAACAAGCCGTTTCCATTACTCTATTTGGGCCACGCCCAAATAATAAATATTGAAGCAATTTTCACACCGCAACGACGATTCTCTTGATCTGAAACTCTCCCGGTGAGGAGTCAGTTGCAAACTTCTACAGTGGTTCGAGAGCCATCTAAGTGGACGCGGTCAGCGGTGCTTGCTCCACGATTCACGTCAAGCTGCTCTCCAGTTCCATCAGGCGTCGCTCAGGGCTGCATCCTCGGTCCTCTTGCTGTTTCTAGTTTATGTAAATGACTTCCCGCTGGCGATACAGAATCGTATTTCGGTCTTCGAAGATAACTAAAAATGTTCTAGAGTTATTGAAAGCCTACAAGACTGTGAGTCACTCCAAGGGGACCTGTACAGTCTGCAGCGCTGGAGCGATGGTTGGCGCCTAACGTTAACACCTCCAATTGCGAGGTACTTAGCATCACCATTTCGCTACGATCACAAGTTGAACAGCAACTCACTTACACACGTCACTCAAGTAAAAGACCTCGGAGGCAGTAGGCAGCGTGGCCGATTGCAATTGCAATCCGGTGGTCCCAGGTTCGAGTCCCGCTCTGGCTACTTGCTAAATTTGTGCTCGGTCGACCAGAGTTCAAATCTTCGGCCACGTTTGTAAATAGCCAACTGGTTGCCTCCTGCCAGCTGGGGTTTTTAATCCTGTTATGTTGTATTCGAATTATTTGTTTTCAAATATTTGAGTGTAGGGCCTGTAAACTAGCTGGATAAGCTAAGTGCACTTTCCGCTGGAAACAAGCCTTTAAACCTTTTTTAAACCTTTAAACGTCTTATGGGACACTTACATTAACACTATGTTAGCTAGGGCAAATAGGATGCTCACATTTTTGCGCCGCAATAGTGATAAGTCATTCACTACCAACCATAGAAAATTACTATATCTCACATTCGTAAGATCATATATTGGCTATGCCAGTGAGGTACTAAGAGTCTTCAATGTTCAGCAACAAAATTCATCTTGAACACGCACTGGTAGGAGAATATTTGTTGTCATGACCGCCTCTTTCGCCTTAATCTGCTGCTGTTAACATACCGACACGAAGACCTAATTTTGTATTTCAAGTGTCGCAGTGGCTACTACTCCAAACCCTTAGATGTGTCTTTTCAGGAGCGTAGTCATCAAGGGTTGATTTCAAAACAGAATGATATGAATTAAACAACGAATCAAGATCAGAACATGCTTCATCAAATAAGAGGGAGCTTCCAAAAGTATCTTTAATTCCTCATAATCAATCAAACGCAGCTTCCGATAGCCAATAGTTTTCCTTTGAAGTTGCGATTTATGCAATAACAAACCAAAAAAAGCACAATGATCAGAATCCAGAGGGTCCACAACCTTAACCTCTTCTATAAATCTACACTGATTTCTAGTACTAGTAACATCCAAAGCGTGTCCACTGGCGTGAGTTGGCAATGGGTAATGCAATGGGCGGAAAGAGTCATTCAATTACAGTCTCATCAATACAAGCCATGTATTAACAAGGAGGTCATTCACTCACTGTGAACAAGAGAGGATAAAGCTCAGAGAATTACGGCCCCACGTAGGCCCTATACCCATCGTAATCTCTCTAAAGTAATTTTTGGATCGTATCGGTGTTCTTGGGGAAAATATTTCCCCGCGTGTTGCGTGGAAGTTTCGTGGAGGAGCGAAAGTGCAAAAACATGTCTAGAAAGCGGGAGTTTTGATGAATGCGAAACATCAAGAGAGGGTTAAGATGCGAAATGAAAATAGTTTTGTGGATTTTTTTTTTGTTCTTTATTTGAGCATGTATAAATCGCCATTGGCATAAAGAAAAAGAAAATCGTCAGAAGACTCACAAAAGAAATTTAAGTTTGAAATATAGTGTTGAAAAGCAGAACGTGACTCAAAAGAGCATGCTTTAAAGCATCAAGGTTTTCTTTCTTTCCTTTCTGGCACGTAGGTTATGCAACGCATTAAGAATTCTAATATTTTATCGAGCAAATCTTATTTTGGCTGCTCTGATTCTCAGTGGAGTCATACATTGACATTGAGAGGTCATGACGCTAGTCCGTTAAATTGAGTATTGTTTTTTGCGGTTTCCGGTGTGGTTTACACAGGATTTATTTGATCGCAGATGCAATTGTTAAGCACTGGTTTTCTTTGACTTCTTTAAAGCCTGAAGCTTTTATTGCTCCTAAAGAGCCATTTTAAAATAAAGATTTTAGTTTCTTCGGTTTTCTCCGAAGTCCTTGTAGCTGAATAGCTAAATACGTGTAGTTTTTTGTCCGTGAATGTGATTAATCTGGTCTTACCTCATTGATCGTAAGCAAAGAGTCAAAACAAAGAACGTCTACTCAAGTTGGCATGCAGTCCAGTGCGGTGTTCCGTGGGGCTCTCTTCTGGGACCGCTGTTGTTGAAGCCAGGGAATATTAAAAACGTTTGTTTTGAAGCAAATTAGGATAGTGGATTGAAAACCATGCAGAGAGGAAGCATTAACACAACGCCCTAGGAGTACTACTAACAGAATACCAATGGTAGTAACATACCATTCAAGCCTTCCTAACATTGGTGGCATTCTACAAGAACGTTAGCGGCTCTTGCCTTTTTCAGACACGCGTGGGAAAGCCATCAAAGACGTACCTTTCATGGCATTTCGAAGACCCAGGAGTCTGGGTGACTACCTAGTACACGCAAAGCGTGCAACAAATACGGAGTGGTGCTCGAAGGGGACAGTGGTATGTGGTAGCGGGACCGGGTGAAAGGTGTACTTCGTACAGAACTGGAAAGAGTTGTGCTGTTAATTAAGAACTAGACTGTAATAGTTGTATACTTGATGTCTTGTGAAGTATTTCATGCGCAGTATGTTTGGTCACCAAGAACAAAATTTAGGCTAAGGTTTAACAACCATAAGTCTCGTTTTAAAGCCCAATCAAGGCTCTCTGTTGATCGTAGAGATAAGGACGATCTTGTGTTGTCGTTATCAATGGTGTGTGATGCTTGTAATGGCCGTTCACCCTGATGAAGGCTGGTAAAGTCGGTCGAAACATGGATGAAAGACGAAAACCCATACCGTTTTGCTTTTCATTTGTAGTACTTTATATATTGTAAAGTGCTATTGATCAGCATTTGTAAATAGCGCTATATAAGGTATATAATTATTGTTATAATTATTATGTAAATGTTTTATTTTAGAACGTTCTTTTAAATATAGATTGTGAATGGAAAACAGCATGACAAAGATTGGTTGATAAGGAAACTTCAGAGTGCTTGTGAAGAACCATTTCAGGCAGTTGATGTAAGTAGTCTGTTAATAATATATAGAATTAGCCAGGGCTAAAAGCGAAGCCTCCGTTTATATAATTATAATAAAAGCCATCAAATTTAAACTTTATAACATTAACTAGGGTTAGGGTTAATTAGGGTTGCAATGACATCGGAGTTGTCATAGCAACGAAATGAGGCTATTACCTATTTTACTTACAGAAGTATTTCTCGGCACTGGGAACTGTTCTTCCAAAATCATTCACGAGAGCTTTTTCCTCCAATAGCGGCCTCGATGTTCGTGAAGTTTAAACGAAATCTGTAAGAGCGTTATCGAGATATTTTGGGATAAAGATTTTGTGGTTAGAAATACGGTAAAAAATGGATAATCTTGATGTTCGGCTGTTATCTGGAGAAAATGAAGCGCTTTTTACATACAATTTCACCTCATAGTAGTTTTAATCTTTTTAAAAACGTGTGTGAAAGATCATGGAGATAGCTCCAGCCGATTGTTAGAAAGAAGGATTTGATGTATGTATCGAGGCGCTTTTGTTAGCGGTTTTTGAACATTTTGGTCTACTTTAACAAATTAGCGAATAATTTTTAAACCGCTCGATAGATTTTTTAAAAAAATTATTTTTCTTGAGATTAACCTTCCTTTTATATGACCCTTTAGTTTCAAGATGATTGATATATTGTAACGCAGTAAAATAAGGGCTAAAATTCGCCAATATTTTGGCAGAAATTTTATGTTTACAAATGTGAGCCTCTCATTGTTCAGGGTATTGTCTCCAAGGTTCATATTTTCGCGCATAACAATAGCTAGCATTTTTGCATATGTCAAATGCATTGTTAGTTACTGTTGTTCACGTGAAAAGAAACTTGGAGACAATGCCTTGAATAATGAGAGGTTTTCACTTGTAATAACGAAACTTCCGATAAAAAAGTAACGAATTGTAGCCCTTATTTTACTTCCTTACAATGTATCAATAATATTGAAACTAAAAGGTCATGTAAAAGAAAGGTTAATCTCAAGAACCTTAAATTTTACAAAAAATCTATCGAGCGGTTTAAAAATTATTCGCTAATTTGTTAAAGAAGACCAAAATGTTTACAAAACCGCTAACAAGAGCGCTTCGATACATACTAATAAAACCCATTTTTCTAGCAATCGGCTGGAGCTATCTCCATGATCTTTCACACACGTTTTTAAAAAGACTGAAACTACTATAATGTGAAATTGCATGTAAAAAGCGCTTCATTTTCTACAGATAACGGCCAAACAACAATATTGTCCATTTTGTACTGTGTTTCTAACCATAAAAACTTCATCCCAAAATATCTCGATAACGCTCTTACGGATTTCGCTTAAACTTCACGAACATCGAGGCCACTATTGGAGGAAAACGCTCCCGTGAACGATTTTGGAAGAACAGTTCTCAGTGCTGCGATATACTGCTGCAAGTAAAATAGGTAATTGCGTCATTTCGCTGCTATGACAACTACGATGCCGTTGCAACCCCGATCATAACAAATGTAGGTAGTTTATGCTCAAACTTGGGAGGTATTGGCCTTGAAAAACTGTATCCAGCCACCGTAATAGAACTTTAGGAGCCTTTAGCATCAGTTCACCTTTAGAGGGAGGCGTTAAATGGTTAAGAAAAAATATCCCACAAACAAACCTGAAATGAAAAAATTGTGACATTATAGGTCCCTTAAGTAGCAGCAATTTGCAGGTCGCGATTTTTAGGGTCAGTATTTCTGTCTAAGTTAAGGGAAGACCTGAAAGAAAAATCAGGCCAACTTAGGGACTTCTGTGTTCCCATTATATATTTTCTTTTTTTTAACGGGCTCGGACGAACAGTCATGTGTAGATTTTACATTTATACCCCGCAAAGTCTGAAACAAAATTTTACTGTAAGCCAAATGATAACCTTTTTCGCTACTAATAACTATAATTCAATCTTTAACGTACACAAGCTGTGCGGTACGTGTTCAGGTGTTGTGCAGTGCATTCATGCTAAGAAACGTGCGATAGACTTACAAAAGGGGGGGTCATTGTGCCAGGTGTTCCTAGTGGAGATCGTGCAGCCACGCATGTTCTGCGAAGAAAGCTTAGGAAAGATTGAATTTAGAGCTTTTCCGAAACGTGTCGGTCCACGAATTCTATCACTTGAAAGCGTTGTTTTCTTTGGAACGAGTAAACACCATTGAGTGGTCGAAAAAAGTAAGAATCTTAATTAGCAAAACTGCGACGGTGTGATGAGCATGTGGTTTATTTTCGGCGATGACTGAAATGACGTGCCATGTAAATCATTTTTTTTATCTCTGGCAATGATGTAATTTCTCTCGAGTCGAGGCCCTTGAATTTTCGTGTATTTATACACGCGTATAGCCTGCGACCGCAGAAGTATTTCCGGTCGTCGCTAACACGTGTACTAAATCAATTCAGAAACAAAAAGTAAATATGTTCAAGAACACTAGACGTGGATAAAGTGGGAAGTAAAAAACCTTTCGTGTAGAATTAATCCCCTCCTCATTTCTCGATTTAATCTTGAAGTAAGCAAGACTGAACGCCGCTGTAAGAACGTTTTTGTTAGTCTCGCTTGCGTAAGCAGCGAGACTCATAATCTAGAACGCATTTTTCGTCGTATTTAGGACACAAATGGGGGTCATTGTGCCCGGCGTTCCTTGCGGAGACCCTGGAAACTGGGAATAAGAATCGTTGCGTGATTGAAGCCGCGCATGTTTTGCGAAGAAACCTTCGGAAAGATTAAACTTAGAGCTTTTTCGAAACGTGTCGGTCCAGAATTCTTTCGCTTGAAAGCGTTGATTACTTTGGAACAAGTGAACACTACTGAGTGTAGAATTAATTGCCTCCTCATTTCTCGATCAAATCTCCAAGCAAGCGAGACTGATGGCCGCTGTAAGAGCGTTCTTGTTTTTAGAAAAAAGACAAACTCGGGCTCGAAAACCCAACGAGTTATGGAAGAAGAGCAGCATACTGCAAAATTATTGAATGGCAAGTAATGAATAAGAAAATGAATAGCAACACTTCAGTTTTAATTCAAGAAAGGGGAGCAGCCCGTCTGAACTGTTTCTAAAAATCTCACGCTCTTTAGTCTCACGACCTTGTTTTGAGCTATTGTTGTAAATGAACAATGGCAGATAAATAACTTAATTTCTTGAGAATTTTTATTCAAAAACCCATAAGTTAATCCTTAAAAGCAATTTGCGTAACACTAACTGGTTCGTGGATCCGTTCACGCAAGTTAAATCGGCTGAGGACGTGGCAAAATTCAACATAAATTCAATTTTAAATCGGGGTACATTTTGTGGTTTTTCTGTCACGCCGATGTCAAAATGTAGAAAACGTCCACGAAACCTTGATAGGTACAAAAATTATCTTTTACTTGACCACAGATTACAGAATGCACTTAAATTTTCTTCAAAAACCTCGCTGTCTTGGTTCAAAACAAGCCAAGCGCAACGCCGTGAAGAAAACAAGGTTGAATTCCTCGAAAGACAATTTCATAACGAAAAACTTTTGTTTGTCCATGAAAAGGAAACTGACCATTCTTTTGAACTTTCCATTTGTATCTTTTATCGGCGTATTTTCAATGTTGAAATGTAAAACTTTGGTCTTAATGAACGCGCGCCAGCCATTTTGTTGGTGGATGTCATTTACTAAGGTGTTAAATCCGTTTCTTCCCCAACCCCTAAGGGGTTGATCATTTCACTTTTGTGGCGGGGTATGGGTGATTTATTTTGGGTAGGAATTTTTTTCCCATACCTCTAGAGTTAGAAATCTTTTAGTTTATGCCTAGTTTGTACGTCAAAATTAATTCAGACGAATTTAATTCACATTGAATTCATTTGTTTCAGAAAATGAAAATTAAAGAAATTTTGAAGAGAAAGTGTACCAAAAATGACATATGTACTGAGACAAAGACCTAGGCAGGTCAGCAAAACAGCATTTATGTACAAAGTGTTACAATGTGAATTAAATTGCAAGTTCAGCTATATTAAACAGGAAAAGCGTAGACTAAAACAAAAACCGACCTAATGGCGTTACTATGAATAAATGTCGTCCGGTAGTAAAATCACGAAAAATAGACTAAAGTCATATAAACCATTGTTAAGAAATGAAGTATATTCTTTCAAGAGTCAACATTGACTTAAAATGTGTATAATGGAAAAGAGAACGAGCAATTAGTTTTGTTTGTTAACGAACACTGTTGGCTTTTTTTTTGTGATTATTACCTGGCGAACACAAAGCAAATGAAACAAAGGATAATAAAAATGGCACGAGCCTTTTTGCTGAGCTAAAACTTCTTTACGCAAAATCAGTATGAATTGCTAAGAACAACTTCAAAGCGAATATTTGAAAGCTATATATGATATTCGAGGCAAATAAAGAATTCATGGAAAATCTCTCCTTTCATTTCCCACCTTAAAAACTTTCGACGTCCACGTCGAAGAAAACTGAACTATAGGTAGGTAAGGATTCTAGGACGAAAAGGGCACGGGACAAGAATAGCTCCGATTTCGTAACTGATAATAGAACTAGGGACTTTGAGCTCACTCTGATCTGTCACAAACTGCTTACAAACTTCGTCTCCCTAAGGTATATCTTTATGGCACAACGTACTTGAAATTAGCTGGACTAAACGGTACTAAAACATATGAGTCTCATGACAATTGCAATTCCTATGAATCTCTTTTTCGTGTTTCGTCTGCGAACTATGTAAACTATAAGCTGATTACCTGGAACGGTATTTTGCTACACAACTACCTAATACCAATCTATCTGGGCTAAAATAAGTTCTTTGGGTGTCACGGTGGCTGCTTCACAAATACGGAATGGGCATTCCTTGGATCTCTCTTTCAACGGTGTTCATGTCACTGTGCAATGGGTTCACGTGGGAACTTTCTTGGGAAAAGAGTTCGTGTTTTAGTGGAGAACTACTTCGGTGAACGTCATACACTGGTCTTGCTGGAAAATCGGCATCACTTGACGTCATAGGTGGAAACTTTTTTGTAATTCTCTGTGTGACCGGCTGAGGCGGCTTTCTCATTTTCGTCTGAGATTCATCATTTGCTTGTCCAATTTTATAGGGTTCTTTGGGTTTGTGGGGTACACTTGAACGGGTACACTCGCAGCGCTTGTTATGTCAAAAGCTTGCTCTTGTGTGGCAGGTATCCGAGGAGTCATCTGAGCTTTGTAAACGTTTTGGTCAGGCACCGTTGCGTGCGATGCAGTCAGTAGGTATAAAGCGATAAAAGCGTGGTCAAAAGGGATTGACGGATCAATAAACGAGAAACATTCGTCTTTCCACTGTGGCGGGTTGTGGGTATCTGCTGGAAACGGCGATAACTTTCTCTTGGCACATTTGTTTCATCAGAGGTTGATGGGAAGAATAACGTTCCTATGAAAGCTGGGTGTAGGGCCTGTTTCTGCGAGGCACTTTGTTTAAAAGAATTTCTCTTTGTGGCAGACCTTTCTTCAGTGAATTCTTCATGTCGGTTTGGCTGTACGGAGCTTTGATCGCAAGTCAGGCCTTTTCCTAATTCTCTTTCAGGTACATCACTGCGCCACCCAACTGTGTGGTACTCTCCTTTAGATTGATAATGGCTCCATTTTCTCGCAGGAAATCTCTTCCGAGAAGAGCATCACCACTAGGAAAGTGCATGAGTGACTTCCATTGGCGATGTCTACAGGGGTCATGAACATACCAAGAACAGGCAAAGCTTCGCCATTCACTGTTTTCACATCTCCTAAGTTGTCGATCTGTAGTTTGGGAAGTTGATCCTTGTAAACGTCTTGCAGGACTGCTTTGTCAATTACGCTTATTGCGTCTCCGGTGTCAACAAGTGTTTTTATGCTTTGTCCGTTTAATTGTGCACTGACTGTCAGATCTCTGGGCTTATTCGGTGAATTTTCTTTCGCAAGGTTTTTACCACCTTGAAGAGAAGACGGACGGTGAGACTGCAATTAACTCGGACGAGACAAACGTGACTTGGAAGTACATAGGTGCGATACTCTTGTAATGAAGGATACTGCTTTAAAGCGTTTTCGTCTAGCACGTCTATTGAATATTTTCGACATTATTTTCTGGGGTTCTCGCAGGTTCTGGAACGTGGCTAAGGTGTGGTTGAGTTTCGCGTTTGGCAGGGGGCTTCACGTGCTGAAACGTTTGCTTTCCTTTGCCGCAATAGGGTGGTGGACATCGAGGTGTTAATCTCCTATGCAAATTTTCGGAGTTTCGAGACCTTCGTTTGGAGAACATGACAGCTTCACTGGAATAGATGTTGACACTTGTGTTCTGCATAATTTTGCTTTTTTTTTGCAAAGGTTCTTGGGAATCAGTAGATATTCGATTGCTCGTAGTTCGCTCCAGTTCTGCAACAAAACCTTCATTGGCTAAGTGTTCATCGAGTGCTGCTACGCTCAGTTCACGTCGATTTTGCTGTGGCAAATTTCGATAATTATCTCGTTGTTGATTATAACTGGAATACGGTTGATAATTAGATCTGCGAGCGGGATATGATTCCTGAGGAAATGGCTGTGGGCAGTAAAATCGTGAGACTAAGAACCTGAATTAACAAAGTAAGCCTAAACAGATTCTTATATAAGTGGAAGTTAGCACAAGTTTAGGCCATTTAGGTTTTTAAATGGGTTCATATTCTCTGAAGAAAAAATGTAGCTAAGAGTATTTGTGTTTCACTTTATTCCTCATATAAAGTCTGCATACCAAATTAGAAGTTATGAGAGAATGGACATAAAAAGAGGAATGTATTTTAATTTAAACATTGGCATTTACATTGCAGTTAGAGTGATAAGACAGCTTTGTCTCCAAAGAAGATTCTAAATGTTTATTTATCTCTGTTCAAGTGTACAGAATTTTTTCATAGATTTCAAAAATAAGAACCTGTTTCAAATTTTAGGCTAAACAGGTTTTTATATAGAGGGGGCTCATCTGGCATATTTTAGCCTAATAGGTTCTTAAAATTCAGGTTCTAAGTCAGGGGGTTTTACTGTACTTCTAGTATCCACCTCTGCAATAACTGGTAACCCAAAAGCCCTCTTTACGGACAACCACTTCATACAGACACCTGATCAAGGCTGCGCTCTAGCAGAGCCCTGTGGCCCCTGGCACCTAACTTTTGCTTTTGGGTGACTAGAAAATCTCAGATTTTTCATACAAATCATATGCTGAGCAGCCTAGATTTTACAGGTTCAGAGAACTGGGCTCCTTTCAATGTTCCTTAGGGCACAGCCTTGCTCATCATTACGGACGGCTTGCTTTGTTCCCTGGAAAAAAGCCCTTAAATTTTCTCTAAATTAAGATGGACAATTTCTACGGTCCCCTCAGTGTCTGTATAACAGAGTTGACTGTGAGTATGATGAGACCTATGACACCATATTTAAATTATAAAATTGGGGTGAGGAGAAAGGAAAGGGGTCTCAAGCTATGTTGCCCCAGCCCTGATTACAGGAGATTTGTAAACATGTATGAATTTCACATTTTGAGGAGTTTTTAGAATCCAAAAACATAAGTGATAACATGTGTTTGTACATACTGACACAATCATTAAACAAATAGTGGCTGAAGCTTTTAAAATCTATTGACTGCATCAGGCTTTGTAATCACAAATATACCATTTTCAGTTTCAATCCAGTTATAAGACATTCTATGATTCATACCAATAGAAAATATATGAGCAAATAAAGATGCTCAATATTATATTATCTATAAAGAGGACCCAAGTTCATTGTACACAAATACTCTCTACTTTATTTACTTGTCTTCATGTAATGATAAATACAGATGTTAAGCAAAACGAAATGCAGACTTGGTGCCAACAGAGAAACAAGTCCTTGAAAAGATGACCCCCTCAACTTCGATTCTCTTATTACAGCTGGCAAGTGAACATCTTGTAATGCTGGATGACAAAACAAATAAGCTCACTGTGTTTAAATACCGTGGCCGGGTATTCTGAAGAAGCTCCTAGTATTTTATGAGCATATCACAGCTATGCTTATCAGTACCGCTTAGCGCTAGTTGCACTGATTTCACGGTGAATTCAAAATTTTCGGCGAACCGCGGGTCTTACCTCCAGTGCTTTTCATGATTGAAGCATTGAGCAAAGCGTTTCTGTGCAGACTTTTCTCGGTCAGTTGCAAACAGGATGCAAGTGACTACGAACAAAATACACCAGAATACACTTATCAACGGAATGAGACCGTTTTTTCCCTGAAAATTGGACAGACGTTCTTTTTCAAGAGCTTCCGGAAGAGATTCAAAGCAAAATCGTTTATATCTACAGCGTAATTAACGAATATTCACCCCGCAGTCGAGATGTTCACTCCACACCATCTTGACACAAATGGTCAGATTTTGAATACCGCCCATGATGCTTAGCGATCGTAGTGCGCACACCATCTGCTCTGTATCGGTGATGTGTAATCGTCGGAAGCTATTGGTGAGCTCCGTTAAATTAGTATCTAGCGGTTTTAGTTCTCCCCGCTGCCTATTCTCACGGTCTGCCAGGTGATCCAGCTCTGGTTGTCATTAGAAAACCGCTCCTTCAAAGCGTCGCGTAATAGTTCAAACGTCTCCTAGCGGTCATCAGGCAAGGAGTAAAAGAAATCCTCTGCGGGCCCAGCGAGATTCAAGACTAACTCTGCCAAGGCTGTGGGTTGAGATAATATTCTAATTTGTCTAGCCATCGGTTTACATCTTCTGCATCATAGCCATAGAACGGAACTGGACGATGTGCACTAGCGACTTCGGGAATCGGGCTGCGTTCAAAAGCGCTGGCTGTTTCCTTTTGTTGCAGTTGTTGTGTCGCTAGCTGGGCCTGTATAACAACCATTTGCTCTTGTAAACCTTTAAGCAACTCCGCAGACATGGCGTTGGTTTCACTTAACTCTTCTAAGGGGTGATCTTTCTCGTTATCGTCTGTAAAATTACTCGCTTGACTTGTGCCTTCGTTCTCACTGGCGCTTGATTCAAATGAGTCCTCGGTGAGATTGTCTCTCTCAGGAAACGGTCTTCGAGGAACTAGTTTGATTAAATCGGCGGGTGAATTAATCACCAAAGGCGGTAACTGTATGGCGTTTCAGTCTTCGTCTCAGTCGTCGGCTTGTGTCTCTTGATCTTGTTTAGGCCTAACTGACCTCACAAAAATAGGAGCGTGTACCTTGCGGCTTCTCAGATAATATCTTTGTATTCTCTCCGTGAATACTTTTTTCACTTTCTTCACTGAATTCGTAAGTCAAAAAAAAGGCGGTACTCACGATACTTGGGCGAGAGAATCGGTTTTTCGCTCAAGGGATTACATCGTTTGAGGCCTCCAACGCCTTGAATTTTCTGCTTTTTCTTGTATTTCTTGGGCTGCTGTCCAGTTGTGGCTACCACTCTCCTCCACCAGTGTGACGGAAGGAAAAGTAGTAGGTGAAACAGAACTTTGCGGGCTCCAAGAGCGGTTAATCGTGTACACGTAGCGCAACTTAGCTAAAAAATGTAGTCGGCGATGTAATCGAAAAATCAGTTCAAAGCAGCTTACTTATATCTGGTTTTTACAACCACTGAAGACAAAAGAATACAATAGAAATATAAACAGAAATCTCTGAGAGTTAAATGAAAACTACATACAAATTCTATTTTTAACCTGAAATCTTTTGTTGCTATTTTAGAAAGTAAAAGTAACGAGACAAAGACCTAGCCAAGTCAGCAAAACAGCGTTTATGTAGAAAGTGTTACATTATGAATTAAATTGCAAGTTAGCGCAGACTAATTTGAAGTTTTCACCTTAAACAAAAACCGATCTAATAGGCCATTTCCGAGTTCCAAAAAATCTCACTTTCAAAACGAGGCTAAGTGCGAAACCTTTGTTGTGAAGATGAGTTTTATTTGCATGAGAATTAAAAACCATTTTCAAGTCAATGACTTCGCACTTAGCCTCGCTTTGAAAGTGAGATTTTTGAAACTCGGAAATGGCCTATTTTAAAATTGCAAGACCAAAAAACCTTTCATATTCAAAATTCGGTTATTACCTCTCTTTAACTAACAACTTAATGAAATATATTTTCGCAAATAAATATAACTAAATCGCAATTAAAACGAGATGCACCTGCAGGAAAGGCGTTACTGTGAATAAATGTCGCCCGGTAGTAAAATCACGAAAAATAGACCAAAGTCAAATAAACTATTATTAAGAAATGAAGTATATTCTTTCAAGAGTCAACATTGACGTAAAAGTGTATAATGGAAAGGAGAACGAGCAATTAGTTTTGTTTGTTAACGAACACTGTTGGCTTTTTTTTTGTGATTATTACATGGCGAACACAAAGCAAATGAAACAAAGGATAATAAAAATGGCACGAGCCTTTTTGCGGAGCTAAAACTTCTTTATGCAAATTCAGTATAAATTGCTAAGAACAACTTCAAAGCGAATATTTGAAAGCTGTATATGATATTCGAGGCAAATAAAGAATTCATTTAAAATCTCTTCTTACAGAACTTCAGATATAGGGCATTACTTTATTACTTCATGTAAATTAACTAAATTTACTGTACGAAATACTGTACTTAATTTTTGTGGACAGAAACACTGCTCAATTGAGTAAACAAACACCTCTTGACAGGTTTTGACTGCCACAAGTGGAGCAAAATGTTTTGGTTTAAAGTGAGAAAATCTCCGGCCAGTCATTCTGGCTTAAGTATACAATTGTATACTCGTTAGCCTAAACGGCCATTCCAACGACTATGCACAGAATTGTTGAATGATCAGTAAAATATAGATATATAGTGCATTACTTGTTTCTTGTTGTCGCTTGTTGTGCGGCCCTCACGCTGCAGACGCTGCAAATCAAAATTTAAAACACACGTTCATAAAACACAATCAAACATTCAAAATACTCTTGTTGTTTCATCGCAACGTAAAATCACAGCAAAACTATTTACTTACATTTCCACTTGAGGAGAAGTCATTTCTGTCTAGAAAATGCAAAGAGAGTGTTTAACTCGTAAGTTTTGTTGCTCATATAACTACTGTAAGCGTAAAACTTGGCGGTCAAAATCAGTAAACACGAGTTTGCCGCAAATTGTGCACATTTTTTAGTTCAAAAGGGCTTGAAATTGCACCTGATGTGGCTTTTCCGGTACGTAATCAAGGCTCAAAATAACGGCCGGTCAACGGACAATGTCCGGCCTGATCATGGACTTGACCGGTCAAACTTTCGTCTGGCCGGTCATTTTGACCGGTCATCTTTGGATACGAACATTTTATAATATTTTCCATAAGTTGTCGCTTAATGCGTTTTGCTCAGTCTATAACGCTGTAGTGACTTCTTTTCTCTTTGGCTTTTTTTTCTTTGCTGCTTCGCATTAAAGGCTGTAAAGAAAAAAAGGACGCCGCAATAAATTTCATGTCGTCATGTCGTAATGAAATGCAACAAAGCGAAACAACAACGAACTGCTGGAGTGACGCAACGATGCAGCAGGTGGTACTGTACTTTCTGCTTGTGCTAAAGTCAATAGTGTGACCGTCTTTGGGAAAAAATACACTAACGATAATCTGTTATCCGTTAGAAAACTAAAGGATAGCTAAAAGTTTTGTCCATCTGATAAACTTTCTTTTTCAGCACTCTGCTGAACGTAACTCAGTCCACCTCTGATAAAGGTTATTTTTGTGTGCTACTGATGAAGAAGGCTTCTCCACTGGTAAACGATGCTTTTTAGTGTCGTTTACTGATGGGGTCGGCGAGAAGGAGAGGAACTCCACCAAAATCAGCCAGTTAAACTTGCAAGGTTTATTTTACTTACTCGCAAGGCGGTTCTACATTCTTCCTGATGTTCTTCTCTTTCTCTATCTATCTATAACTGCTCACCCTTCTTCCTTCAGTTACTTAGCACCTTGCTATTTGTTTTTGGTCGTTTATTGTTTATTGTTTATTTTTTCCTCCATTTATTTTTTTTACAAGCCATTTAAATTGTATTGCAAGATTGAAGAATTAAAGATGCTATTTGTAGAATTAAATATCAGGTTACAAGAATAAATGGAGAGGGCAGGATATAGTTAAACAAATTACTTGCCCTTTGATTAAATTACAGTTTTATTTAGGTTGAAAGAGAAAAAAAGAGAAAAGTATAAACCCTATAAACTATGAAAAATATGTGAAATTATATTCAAAAGAAAGGAAAAAAGAAAAGCACATACACACACACATAAAAAAATGTAACATTTGAGAGTCGGTGTGGCAATGATTAATACTGAGCAAGATAATGGTTGAAAAGTGCTCTTTTAAACAATTTTTTAGTTGTTTTTTCACGTATAGATAAAGGAATATCATTCCAATAATAGCATCCTATGACTGCAGGACAGAATTTTCTTAAATTTATTCTAAAGCTACTGGGATTTAGGTGTTGCAGGGATGCACTTCTTGTGTCTTCATTCTATTCATTTTGGTCGTTGACCATATGTCTATATATATAATAATGCGTAGGATGTATCTGCCAACAAAAACGAGCCCGCCACAAAACCCTAACTAGCTAAGTCAATTACTAAAAACGAAGAAATGTCCATTTAAAAGATAACTATCTTCCCAGGGATGTCAAATTTGGAGACAAGATGTCCCACTCTCAAAAAGCACATGTTTCTGCATGTAAAGCTTATTAGTAAATTGCCTATTCATTACGTTGCATTTTTAAAGGTAAACACTTAGAATGCTCTAGAACCTTAAAACCCTATTGATCGGATATTTATCGAACTTTTATTAACTTTCCATATATCTTCAAAATCGGGAAGATAAGTCCTGTAACACAGCTAACGTTTCACATCTACTTGTGAGAGGAACGGTGAAAATCAACTTCGACAGAACTTGGGGGTTGTCCCTCAAATACCGAGAGCTGAAACAGTTAATCATTACACATAGCAATTGAAACAGATCAATTAGTGATTATTCAGAGGAATAGTAGGCACAGAGGAACCAGTGTGGGCAAAGAGGAACATTAGGCACAGGGGCAAATCGATCGCAATTCTTACCAGGTCGTCCGGCAGCTGTTTCTCCGGAATTAACTTTTAGCACATCGATTTTATAATAATTTCTTTATGTCGAATATGAATCTCGTTTGCAGACTCGATTCCAGAATAGTCTGATAAAAAAATTTAAGCTAATCGAGAACGAACGTTGTCTATCCCTCATTCTTCTAAAGAGCTTTATGCAAATTTCTGTTGACGTTAATGAGCCCTTCCCGATAAAGTGTTACGCGACGACCCAAACGAAAGCTCTGCTGTATATTTATTGACTTCTGATGATAAAAACGCTGTTTGTGGAACGGATTTCCCCCAAATCAACTTCTTTACCGAAAATATTTAGTGTTGTTCTTCTTTGTAGAGGAGACTTTCGATCACGTGCCGGGTAACGAAAAAGATCAAGTTTTACCGATATGCAGATATGGGACGAACCTTGGGGATTTCAGACACGGCCGTACGATGATACTCAAGGTATAACGGACATGAAAACGGGCAAAAACCGCGGAAAGGAACTCAAGAACGTGTGAATTATGAATTTTTCTACTACTTGCTGCCAAAAAGCTGAACGTGAATGCACTACAACGATCTATTGCCAGCGTAATTCGATATTCCATTAGGCAAAATATATATATATATATATTATAGTATCTTGACCGGCCAAAATTGGGGTTTGTCCGGGCTAAAAAATATTTGGCCGATCATCAGGACCGGCGACCTGCTGTCCGATATTTTGAGCCCTGGTAATAGATAGCTTCAAAACCTCAGTCCATATTCTAACTCAAAGTTTCTTTTTTCATACAAGATTTGACGACTTCGTACTCACCTTGCTCTCACAATGAGAAGTTCACTGATAACACACCGTCGCCAGCTTGCGACGGTGGGAAGCGAGAGCACATGTGTCTCGTCCTAGTCCTCATTTCTGTCCCTTCCGTAGTCCGTAGTCTGTAGTCGCCGTAACTTAAAGTCCCTATTTGCGCCTGAGCGGAGCGCGGGTGCAAATGATGCTACGAGGGACACAAATAAACTACATGCCCGACAAAAGTGATGTGATTATCATTATTATCAATACACAAGGCCAAATAGTACAAATTTATTTCAAAATTTATGTACAGCCCGTACTTTGCCGTTGTCCCGCGAAAAGGAGCGTTTTAGAGAGGGCAGTTTGTCCTGTGGCCGCGTGTAGTGATAATAATGGTTATTTGAACAGCAACAGAAGTGAATGAGTCGGAGTGAAGACAGGAACCCACTAAGATGGAGGTAAATATTGGGGATTGATTAGTGGGATTTAATGCACCATGCAAACCCTCTCAGCCAACCGCTCCAGTATTAAGATTGATGCTGTGAACAAATTGTTGAAGTTGTTGGCTGTTTCTTGTTTTCCAGGCTGGAGTATTTTCATGTCCGCATGAAAAGCTATCTGGTATAGTGTTCATACATTAGCTTAAGTTACATTTAATGTAGTATGTAGCTCTGAAATCAGATCAAATCAATCAATTAATAACAAGAACGTCCTCAAAAGCGGCGTTAGTCTCGCTTGCTTGGAGGTTAGATAAGAAATGAGGGGGCGATTAATTCTACACGAAACAGGATTTACCCGCTAAAGGTTTTTCACTTCCTACTTTATCGGCGGTCGAGTATTCTTCAGGATATTTACTTTTATATCGTATTCAACGATTTGTTTTTGAATTGATTTGATACGCATTTTAACGACGACCGGAAATATGTCTGCGGTTGCAGGCTATATGCGTGTATAAAGACACGAAAATTCGTGATGAACATGGCGCGTCATTTCAGTCATCGCCGGAAATAAACCGCATCACAAGACACATTTGCATATAATGAAAGACCAGTTGGCCTCACCATCGAAGTTTTGCTATATAAGATTTTTCTGTGTGTTTTTTTTTTCGACCACTGAAGTTTTCACTTGTTTCAAAGTAATCAACGCTTTCAAGCGATAGAATTCGTGGGTAGGAATGTTCAGCTACGCAAATATTCTCCAAATAGCAGATGTCGCCCTTCGAGTTGCACTTTTGACGTCATCGGTTCATTAAACCCAAAATTCTCTCAAATTTGGTCATCAGTAGCTGGTTATGGTGAATTATGCGTGTGCTCTTAGCCAATCAGGATCGGGGAAATATTTTGAATGAATAATAATTACTATTAATTCACTCCCTTTTTTTTTTTACCCTCAATCGCAGCACTTATGTTTGTGTTGTTTTTTCTTTAGTTTCATTATTTCAAAGGAGAGAGTGCAGCCTTTTTTGTTGAAGGGAGCAAAGTTGCAGAAGCCATGAAGAAAGTTAGTCACAAAATCACTGTGAGAGATGGCTCAAAGGTACATGTATGCTTTAATCAGAAGGGACCTTAATAATATTGTTTAAGAGGTTCAATATTTAAGAAATTAGAACCTAGAGTCCTTTTCTTGCCCCCTCTTTTTCATATTCGCCAGATCTCTAACATTTGCTAGAAGCACAATAATGCGGTTTCATTTTATCTCTCTCAAAATCTCTATGCTTTTTTTTTTTTTTTTTTAAATTGAGTTTAAAACGTTAGGTGTAGCAGAGTGTTTTTGAGTGTGTACTTGATAGTTATCATGAAGTGCGATGTATTTTTATCATTGTATGGTTTTAAAGACCTATTCTTGTGATGTGCTCATTTGAGAAAAAAGTTGTTTATTTGTACTGAACATTTCTCCATGTTTCTGCTTGTTTTGATATTCGTTTGCAGCTCATATTAACTGTGAGGCCAAGTCCCCCACCCCACAACCCTTCAAATGTGTTTGGTAGTTTTGCTGACAGTTATACTGGCAATGTTGGAAGCAGTTCTAATTTGGATGATAATACCAAGGAGGTTTTGAAGGTGATAACCCTTTTTCGAATGCTGTTATTTCCGGCCGTTTTTGATGGTAGACGTTAGGGAATGAATTTGAAAGAAGTTAGTTGACAAAATAAACAGATATTGTTTTATTGAGTGGATAACATGATATGAGTAGAAATATATTTCGGCAGTTTGATAATTTTCTTTGAAATAACTAAATGTTAGGCTATCAACCTTGCATGAAGCATAATTTAATTGCGGATGTTGTAAAGCCGAGATGATTTCTTAAAATCGGTTGAGCAAATTTTCTAGTTGACAATTTGCGTTCTTTTACGTACGAATTGTAAAAGGGACAAAGTCTAACATCTTTACATGCAAATTGTTTGCATAAGTTATTTTTATAAATCTGCTTACTGGATTACTGTGTGAACTCGATTTCCCTCACGTGCGATCCACGAAAGGAGCGAAGTCCAACACTTTCACGTGCAAACTGTGTGACTGTACATCTCATGCAGACTTGCTTTTCACAGTAATAATAGTAATTTGGACGTACGAAAACTTTGTAACTAGTGCCTTAAGGCTCTTTTCTTTAAAGAAGCAATAACTCACAACACTTTCAGAATCAAGTCGCCAGAGTTAAAGACATCCTCGGAGACCCAGGGGCAGTCAGTCGGGTCGGGAGAAAAGGCGGGACGAAAGTTTTCAAATAAGGGCGAAAAATCCCCTGGGTACCGACTCACACCGAACTATTTCCAAAAATTCACCCGGATGCCGGCTCCTGATTGGCTTTGTATTATTGTGCCCAATCGGCGAACAGTTTCTTCTGAGTTCTTTTCGTGAGTTCATACACGACTTCTATTTTCTCGCCACACTTGCCCGGTTTGTTCACTAAGCTTGTGCGTGCAAGGGAAACTTTAATTTTCTACTTTCCTAACAGAAACGAGGGAACTACCGATGAGTCGAAAAACCGTTTGGGATGCTATCAGCAGGAGCAATTCAATCTGCCCCGCGAATATTCTGTTTTTGACGGATCACAAAGGATCGTAAATAATAAGAAGTTTAAGATGCGGCGGCGACGAGAAAGTCAAATAAGCAATAGCTTCACAAGACAAAACAACAACTTTGCACGTGCATCACGCTTTTTTGTAAATTTCTTTGCCGTCAACTGCACGACTACCCGCGAAAATGCCGAATTTCACGTTTTGTGAAGGACGTAAACAAGCAATAAATTCTTTCTCCTCATGAACTTGGATATGGTTAATAGAAATTTAGCTCCAGAAGAGTTCGCTTGCATTTGAAAAGTAAGCGAGTTGAATTTATCACGATAGAGACTGAAAAAATGTGAATTCACTTCTCCATGCGACGTTTTCGTGGCTGTTAGCCGTCGTGGTATCTTTAAAAACTCCTAAATATTTACGCAAGACGTGACCGATGCAAGCGTGAGTACCTGTTGTAAGCTCAAGCTTGTATTTTTTGAAAAGCGTCTTTAGTTTTCGGGCAGACAATATTTTGAAATCAGATGGGGATTTCATATCAAACTGAAAGTCTCCTGACTGCGTGCATTTCTTTGGTGCATGAGCCAGACAAGATCTGATCGAGACAATAGCCGTCATGTGCAAACTCACGAAAAGAACTCAGGAGAAACTGTTCGCCGATTGGGCACAATAATACAAAGCATTTTTTGTGCCCAATCAGGAGCCGGCATCCGCTTTTTTTTGTGGAAATAGTTCGGTGAGAGTCGGTACCCAGGGGCTCTTTTGCCCGTACTTGCAAACTTTCGTCCCGCCTTTTCCGACCCGACTGACTGCCCCTGGGTCTCCGAGGATGAGTTAAAGACTGTTTCATTAAGTAGAATCGCACATGCAATTTCGTGAATAATGGTGATGCATCTACAACAATGATGAAAATCGTAACAACCCTAACGCTAACCCTAACCCTTACTTGACTGGTCAAAATAGCCAGAAACGGAAAGTTTGTCCCGACAAATGGTCATTTTGGCCGGATATTGTCCACTGACCGGCCATTATTTTGAGCCCTGACATTTTTCTTTGTCATATACTATTATAAGCCATTGACCATCGAACTTTGCCCTTGATTTGCATGAAAAACGGACATAGGTGTCCCCTTCAGTAACCTTCATCAACCTTCATCAACTTTTAATAGGGAGCTTAAGAAACGGCGACGGCAATGAGAACGACAAAAAGGCAATAGGGTTAGATTGGCAAAACAACAACTTTGCACGTTCATCACGCTTTTTGTACATTTTGTAGCCGTCGTTGCACGACTACAACGTGAAAGGGAATACAAGACAACAACTTTTTTTTTCTTTTTCCTAACTTTGATACAGTCTTTTCGAATTCAACTCCAAAAAAAGTTGCCAACATTTGACGAATTAAACGAGATGGAATAAGCGCGAAAAAGTTCGAGGCGGAGCGAATTCACTTTTTAAGTGACGTTCTCGTTGCCGTCGCCGTCGTCGTTGTTAAGCTCCCTAATATGGGGACAGGCGCGAACAGTTCTACAGTTAGAACAGTTTTATTCGATTTACCGTAAAGTCTTTGATTTTATTGATCCTGGTATGGTACTACATAAATTGTGTAAATTAGATATTCCGCGTAGAACAATTAATTGGATTATCGATTTTCTGTCTAATCGATCTTAGAGGATCAAGTCAGCACATGGTTACTTTTCAGACTCGGACCCTGGCTATTTGTCGTAATGATTAATGACCTTGATACAAGTTTGTCATCAAATTTCTGGAATTTGAAGATGACATAACTGCCTCGGAGCTGGTTCCCAATGGCAGTGTTAGCAATGCCTAGAATATAGCAGATCAAGTCTCTCAGTGGTCTGCTGTTAATAGGGTCCATCTTAACTCAGACAAATGTAAGGAGTTAAGAGTTTCCTTTGCCCAATACCCCGAAATTTTTTATCCTGTTAATGTTAACAGTAAGCCACTCAAGGTTGTAAGCGAAGCTAAGTTATTAGGGCTTACAAAAAGCGATAATTTGACCTGGAATGCCCTTGTAAATGAAACAGTCTATAAAGCAAGTAAGAGGTTGTGTTTTTTTAGTGCAATTGAAGCGGGCGAGAGTACCGCCCCAAGACTTGGTGCTGTTTTAAACTTCGTGTGTACGATCAGTCGTTGCATGATTACGCGATATCAGTTTTTTACCACGCCCTTCCAAGGTACCTAAGGAACGAAATACTGCGATTAGAAAAAAAGGCGATATAAATTAGACTGCCAGGCACCAACTGTCCTTACGGAATTGAATTGTTGGGCATAAGTCCTGTTGAGGAGCACCATAATCATCTATGCGATATAACGTTTAATTGTATTGTGCCCAACTCTTGTCATAAGTTACATAGTCTCCTTCCATCCAGGCACGAGTCCAAACACCGTCTAAGAAGCCAGCGTTTTTTTCAACATCCCATCCCATGCGTCAACAGCAATAGAACAAAGAATTCTCTTATTTTTGCCATGTCAAGTAATTATATTAGCTAATTGTTTCCCATCTAGCTCTAATCTAATCTAGTAGTTTGTATTATTAACAAATAATTTAACAGACATAAAGTTAATTTTTAGAAAGTATTTTATTGACTATTTTGGATTAGACTACTCACTAGCTGTATTTCATATTTGATAGATTAGAAAAGTATCTCTTAGTATATAATTAATTTAGATGAATATGTTTATTGTAAAATAACGTAAGCTCATAGTGTTCAGCTGTAATGGCTGCAATGTGATTTTGATAAACAATCTATCTTTAATTTCTTATGTCTGTTAAATATTCTGTACATATGAAGTGTAGCCGTTTGTTCTTTTTTTAACAGCAATGCCTCGGTGAGCGATACGATGCCACATCCAAGATACTTAATCTATCTGATCTGTATCATGATGAAGGTGTGTTTGGAACAATATTAATGTAACTTGACGAGGATCATGTTTTGTAGTTATATTTTGGAAAAAATGCACAGTCGAAGCTCTCGTAAGCGACCACCTCGGAATTCGAAAAAGTGGTCGTAACCAGAGCTGGGACTTACGACAACAAGACGCCATGAGAGCGTACACTTCGGCGTCGTGGTTGTGGAATTAATTGTGAGTTAATTAATTGTCTATTGTTTCTAGTCTGTCATTATACAGCATTCTTGTTCAGAAGTCAGCCAAGCGTGGTCATTGCACGCGTGCTGAACAAGAATGCTGTATAATGACAGACTAGAAACAATAGACAACTCCCAAAGCACAAACTCAGCCAAAACGCTAAAAATCTTCAATGTTTACTCAAGTTTGGGCTTATAGAAAATAATGTCACAGTTTTTCAATGACCATGAAATTCAGAGTCCGGGTAGTTAGTTAATCAATTGTGGCCCTGAAAAAATTTGAAGGAAAAAAAACTACGAATTTTTAAGAAAATGCTATTTTCGTGAGATTGACTCTTAAACGCTGACAAACATCAACAAATAGCGAAAACTATAATTTCTAAATGTTTGCTTTGCTCGAAATCGCGCGCATTTACAAGGTCCTATATTGTTTTGCTGACTTGCAAGGACCCATCTGTTATGAGGATGCCCAAAATACAGAGATGAATCTCATAGTTTATTAGATATAATCCGTGTAAAGTTTGCTTATCATTTTCGCATAAATTATGACCTAAATTTGGAAACCGCTGAATTTCTCGAATTGGGTCTTTGCGATTTTGGTGAAACTCTGTTCAGCGCAAGGCACTAATGCGCACTGTGTGTAGCCGAGAGATTTTCACGAAAAAATGCCGGCAACAGCAGATTTTCGACTCAGACCTCAAAGGGGCGTGGCATTATAACCACGTGACATTTACTCCGATCGCCAAAAATTTTATGTTATATTGTAGATTGATCTATATGTTATCCATTCTATGTGTTATACCTACGATACAATTAAAGGTGGGGATACCAGAGAGCTTCAAAGTAGGATGGTACCCCCTAAAAAAAACTGGGTCGAGTCACCTTAAGGTCGATAAACGTCTTCGTTTTCGATTGGTTAGTAAGGAAATAAGAAACGTTTTCATTGGTTAATTCATAGTGTCTGAGGAGAAAAGTCAAACTTTTTGTGCGACTTAAAATCACTGAGACGTAAGGTAATTATGCAAGTCCTATTTCCTGCTGCTGTGAATGTCCTAGTGCCGGTTCACTGATTTTTGGCGGTCAAATCGTGCATATTAATGAGGGAAAAGGCAAAATAGTTTTTTTTTACACTGCAAACAATGTTTTACTTACCCCTCTCCTTTTCACAATTTTAATATTTTTCCTCAATTTTTTTTATTCCCTCCAACACAATTTTAATATTTCCCTCAATTTTCTTATTTTCCTCCCTCCTCCTCCTCCTCCTCCTCCTCATTCTATTGTTTTTCCTCCTCATTTTTTATTTTCTCTCCTCCACCTCCTCCTCCTCATTTTTATTGTTTTCCCTCCTCCTCCTCCTCCTCATTTTTATTGTTTTCCCTCCTCCTCCTCCTCCTCCACCTCCTCCTCCTCATTTCTATTGT
>NC_133207.1:11001821-11099321 GCF_958299795.1 Porites lutea | reverse complement strand
AGTTACACTAAACGGAAGATTCGAACAGTTATAATTCTAAGAATTATTAAAAATTTTTGCACTTTTGTAGAAAAAGCGCGCTTGGTGCTTTCTAAGTTAATTTTTTCTAAAATAAGGTCATTATTGTTTCTAGTTTTGTGGCGGTGAAGATTTCCCTGTAATGACTTCACCCTCACTTAGTAAGTGGTATGTCCAGATCTCTCAAGGGGCTAACTAGAGGAGAAGTGTTGTTTAGTAATTAGAAACCCAAAATATTGTTTTCAGGTTATTAAAAAATTATCTTTGTAACTCATTAACTGACCCAATTTTGGTTTTAATCTTGATAGCTCAGAACTGTCGAAGAACTGGACAAGATAAAATCTTTGAACCAGCTTGTTTCTCTGGAACTTGATGGTAATCCCTTGTGTGACGTGTTTCAAAGCAAAGGAAACTCGTATATCAAGTACGTTTACGTACGTGTGTCTTGTGATTGGTTGGGTGATTGTTGGGCAGCTCTCAAAGTT
Organism: Porites lutea; assembly: GCF_958299795.1. Classification (NCBI taxonomy): domain Eukaryota; kingdom Metazoa; phylum Cnidaria; class Anthozoa; order Scleractinia; family Poritidae; genus Porites; species Porites lutea. Next base: position 11,098,818 of record NC_133207.1, on the reverse strand, counting down.
TAGCACCTAGCTACATTTTATAAAGATGTGGATTGGCCTCCTTTTATGTCCTTCCAAGTTAGAACCTAAATCTTAAATTTTCAAGGCGTCGATTGAAGCTTCTACAGCATAAGATGAAGTTCATTGGTCAAAAAAGTCTGTAATCTTGTATCCAGTTCAGTCGTTTCTGGTCATAGGATTGTTCACGTTTAATGCCAATTAACTGCTCATTTAATCCCGTCAAATATTTTGTTATCCGTTTAATAGCAGATCAAACTGATCCAAATAAAGTTTGGCAAATGTTCGTGTGTATCTACGGCAAACCGCATGTTTGTTTGTAGAAGTAACATAACAATTTATTTGACATTTAAAAAGGAATATGTCAATGAGATTTTTTGTTTCTCTGCAAACCATAGTACCTCAACTTCCGCCTGCGTGAAAGGAATTTGATGGGAAAGGAACAGGTGTTTACCCGGATTTGAACAACTGTCATGCAAGCTACCTCAAACTTATTTCTAAGGGCTTTCCTTTGTCATCCACGTCACTTTCAAAAGAAACGAGCTTTGATATGAAATAATCCCTCATGGGCTAGACCTCTGGCAAGCCTCACAAGTCACTCATGAAAAAAGAAATATGAAAATTATTTTTATTTTCTTTCTTTCTTCTTGCAGCTCTGTCAGAAGCAGATTTCCTAAAGTTACCTCTTTGGTAAGTAGTGGTGACTTCCTGCTTTTAAACTGACTGCCCTTGATTTTAATATGGACTGCTTTTGATTTTAGTAGTACACGTAGATGTGTGTATGCAAGTGTGTCAAATCCACTTAGAAAAATGCTATAATTTAATATTATTGAGTCGTTATTTGAAGTTCAGGTTTGGATACTTGCCTGGCTGTTTTGATCTCACCACATCACCACCAGATATAATCACAGATATATAATCCAGATATAATCACACCATGGTCGGGATTTTTTGGTGGTGACTGCCAAACGTTTTTTTTCGTGGTGACTGTTAAAGTTCTGGATAATCTTCTTTCAATTATAGGCTTTGAACAGAGTTTGAAGAGTCATGTGGTTACTATGCGCTACCTGTAACTTGTCTTATAAAAAGGTCTTTCTTACGGTTTCTTGATCAATGAAAATGAAGAAAACTGCCTCTATCCCAAGATGCTTTGCATATCAAGGCCATACTATTATACTGGCTTAAAAATAATGCAGAGTTTGTTCGTTGTGATTATTGTGAGATACCCTTAGAAGTTATTAAGGCTAAGTTAACTAAAAAGGTTTCTTTGTAAGGAAAGGAGGTGAGTAAAAACCTTGTAGCCAGCCACCGGACAAGTGAGGTTCTTTACACTGTTGTTGATAAAAAGCAAACTAAGCCGGAGCAATTCACCCCATAGGATGGCCATGAGCTTCCTGCCCCAATTGGATTTGATCTTCCTTCAGAGCAAGTTCTTCCTCCCTCAAAGGTACTATTTCTTAAGTATTTGGTGTAAAATGTAAACAAGTCTTATAAAATTGCGGTGCGTGTATCGTTTTAGTGTTACCTGGTAGTCTCTGTTATTGATCGCAAAATTTTTTTCTGCTTACTGCTGCTCTTTCATTGTGCGGTGGAGTCCATTTGTCGGTGCTCTTTTATTGTGCGGTGGTGTCCGAGTTTTTTTTCCATCGATTATTTATGGCCCAAGCGCGAAGCTTGGTTTTGGTGGAGTTGTTTTTGCTGTAAAAACAAAAATGGCGGGCATTTCACTCGTATCAAAAGTAAGAACTAGGCGAAATAATAGCTAAAAACATGGCAAGAACAGCAAGAAGACAACTCGAAGGGCGGCATCTGCTATTTGAAGAATATGTTCGTAGCTGAACAACCCTAAACGTGTACTATCGAAGATGAACTTAACATCGATGGAGGTAAGCATGTTTTAGCTATGTTATTAAACTAGGAATTATTTTGAATGAATAATAAGACAATTATTGAATTCGGCTTTCGTATCATATGAAGAATTCTGGAGGTCTTGAAGGGTGTTATCCGTCTCGGCCTTCAGCCTCGACGGATAACACCCCCCTCGATCCCCAGAATTCTTCATAAACTACTCAGCCTCATTCATTAATGGTTAAGTATCCATTCTACGTAACCTCATTTTTTCCTTACTATTAGCTATCATTAAATGTAAAATTTATCTCTAAATTGATGTAATAAAGGTTGTTGTCGGTGACAAACACTGAACGGCTTAGACGTTTTCGTTTTGAACAATCCACTGACTATAAGGCGCACCTTATGAGATTTAATTGATTTTCTGTATTTTCGTCGTGAATTAAAGTGCTTTTAAGAGGTCTTTCAATAACCAAAGGGAGCATAAGACAACCTCTCAGTTAATTTCCTTACTCGTGCTGTAAGTATATACAATTTGGCAAATAAAACCCATTGCTTATATTTGGCTATAACCCTGTTACACGTACCAGTCCCTTTCCACTGTGTGGTCCATAAATGGTATACACTAATAAACATTTTCCTTCCAGGATAGTTTCCTTGGTGATCCTCCAATTAAAGAGTTGGTTCTTAAATTCCTTGAGCAGTATGTATATTCTTTACTTTCTATACGCCAGAGGGCTTCTACAATCCTTCCTCAGCAAGGTGGCAACTTTGACGTATTCATTACGTTTTCTTAAAGTATTTTTTCCATAACGTGTATGTGGGTACATTTCAACGAAACACTGTTCCCCAGTAGGCAAAATAAGACGGAACTGCACCCTCAATCATTCTACTATTAGACGACGTTAATATAACGCCTTGTAATGACAGGTAAAATAGAGTGAAATCTATCTCTTGCGATTTTAACAACAGCCAGACGAACTGTAAACTATTGTTATGTGCTGCTATTGTAGTCGATAGTGATAGTAGCTGGTACTAAAGCAGACAATTCTATTGACATTAATGTCATCTCATCATCTCATCTGCTATAGATGGTTGCAAGAAGCAGAGTTATCTTGAAGAATGTAGTAATTTGCTGTTTGATCAGACAAGTGACTCTCCGTGCAAGGTGCACAGTTGTTTTGGCTGGGTCAGGTCAAGCGTGAGATGGGGTGGTATAATAATCTAATGCCAAACTCCGGCTGACCTGTTTCAACCCACGACAGGGACTACAGCAGCTAATGACACAGCTTCCTGTTCAGTGCCCATGTCTTTCAAAAATGAAGGGATCACTTTTTAAACGTCAACTTCATGAGATTCACTACGTGATAGTATGTGGTACATGTCTTGCTTCTATCACTATCCCCAGTAAACGCAGTCAACACAGCTGGTTGTTTTTGTTTAAATATGTATGTTTATGTTGTTTCCAAACTTCACAAAAGCTCTTTGCCTGTCATTGCAAGGCCTTTCTATAAATCGGTGTAAAAGGAATTAATTGCAAGAATTGCTAGTGAATTGTTTTCAGTCATATTGTTATATTGACCGTGCTGTGAGGGCTATGGTGTAATCCATCAATCTCGACCTTACACTCTTTTTACTAGTACTGAGTCATCATTGTTATGAAGAACTTGTATATCACATAGGTAAACCCCGTCTTGCCCTTCAAGTTAGTCGATGCTTATGAGCTTAGGTTGAGCTTTCATTTACGAAATAATTTTTCTAAGAGATTTTTAATTGGTTATAAACTTTTGTCTACTTTGTTCCGTCTAATGCCTTTTTTGTCAGGTACTTTAAGATTTATGACACAGGTGACAGGCAAGGTCTGCTGGAAGCATATCATGATCAGGTTGGTACTGACCTTCGTGTCAACAAAATTTAATACAACGTTTGAATAGAGATGAGTGCCTAATAGTCTAACATTTATGTTTTTTTCTTAAATAAAATTAATGGTCCTTTTCACATAAAAATGGTTACCTGTGGATGGGATCCAAGTCTTTGAACTCCCGACCAGCCCAAATCTATTGATACTTGAACAGCAATCCACTCTAAGAACAAATTGTCATTTTTCTAATTTACAAATGCATTTTTAAAGGCAATATTCTCGTTGTGTGTGAATACGGGAGTAACGACGAAGGATCGCAGTGGTCAGAGGTAAGCTTATCTTAAATGTTGTGACGTCGATGGACATGCATCCTCAAAGCCTTGGGGAATGAGTCTCCTGCCTTTTTTAACGCTCGCCGTTTGTATTTTTTGTACGTCAATTTTATCATTGATTTAAATTTTTATTTTCCTTTGTTTTGGGGTATGGTAATGTATGATAATGAGTTTAAAACAAAGGGAAATAAAATTTAAACCAAGGATAAAATTGAACCACAACATATACTGTACTTTGTCCTGGATAAATCTTTATCTCACTAAGGAAAATGTGGGGTAGTCCTGGGCTTCTTGTAAGGCCCAGTCCTCCATCTTTTGTACACATCACCCGTCGCCGGTCCTCTTCCACGTGGTCGCAGTATGGCTTTCCGTCGACTTGGGATTACACCTTACCATGAACAACATCCAAACGTGCCTTAGACAAGCTCAAATTTACTTTAATTCTTGCCATTTCTTCTGTTCTCGACATTTTGTGGCTGTTTTTTGACCCACTCACACCTCTCTTAAATAGCGCAGGCGTAGCGTCACCAATTTTCATTTCTGATTGGTTTAAATTCTCCCGGCTAATCCTTCATATCCAGCTAGCGTTGACCAAATTTGGAATATTTGCCGATATCGATACAATTGACGTCAATCTCGGAGAGTATTTTCAACCTCGTACGATAACACACTCTTTGAACTGTAGTATCTCCTCATATCATTGCACTTCATCTAATAATTGCTAGTTAACTATACATACGTGTGGAGAGAATTGATTGAGAGGATTCACCCAGCTTGGTCTCAAAATTTCTTAACAACCACCAGGGCCGGGTTGTTTCAAGCTAGGTTAAGATAACCCAGGATTAGTGTGGAATTTGATTTAGAAAGTAATTTCAGTTCAATTCTTCTTGTTTGCAATTTGATTATTGGATGCCTTTAAAAGAACAGGGAAAATTAACCGAGAAACTGCTTTTGAAGAAAAGAAAAAGAAACTCGGATTAAAATTTAACCCTTGGTTAGCACTAATCGGTCATCGACCAACTGGGCCCAGTGGCCTGTTTCTCGAAAGTCTCGATAACTTTTCGGGCCCGAAAAGCTGTTTTATGTTTGCTGGGTTTGCATTCAGGGTCAAACCTTCAATAATTTTAAAAATGACAGTATGAAACCATCAGTTAACAAACCAAAATTGACCTGTTTGTGAGCTAGGAACTTCGCTACTATTCAACTGGTTTTGATTTCGAAATTTGCCTTCGGACCCGAAAAGTTACCGGACCTTTCGAGAAACGGGCCCCAGAACATTAACCTAAGTAAATTCAAAATCTCTTTTAATAAAATATTATGCGCTGGAAACTATTAAAGGAAAAAAATGGATCGCGTTGTTTTCTGTTTTTTGTTTTTTGTTTTTTGTTTTCACTTTTTTCACTCTTTAATTTTTAGGGGGCCGTCTCTGGGAGAATATTTGAAAAATAGCAGAAATATGAAGCGGGTCATTGATCCAGGTGAGTTAAGTACGTTTATTAGCTAGTGACCTTATATCTCGCTAAACTCTCTGGTGCCTCACTGGCATTGGATGCGCTGTGTAACCACCTACTTTACAGGGGGCCCAGACTCTATGGGATTTCGTTGTAATTTGAATTTCACAAGAGAATGTTTGAGAACAAACAAAATCACCATTCAATAACCCGGCTATATTGGATCAATTTAGGTGTGCAAGAAATCAGGCAAATAACGCAATTAAACTCGCAAAAAAACTCTATGTTTCTGACAACCTGGAAGCCAACAAAGGTAATTTGCGCAAAACATGGAATGTTATCAACGATTTAACTTCAGGTAACAGTGGTAAGTCAACGAATATTTTGGAGATCAAGGTAGATGATAAAATAACAAGTAACCCCATGGACATTGCGCAAATTATTAATGATCACTTTACAAACGTTGCGCAAGTATTAGCACAAGATATTCCTGTTGTCGACGTTAATCCTGAGTCTTATTTAAAGCCCACTGATCATTCGTTTTCTCTGCAAATTCCGAGTGTTGATATTGTTTCTAACGTTTTGTCGAAAATAGATGAAAAGAAAGCCACCGGTCTTGATATGATTCCGAGTAAATTGTTGAAAATGGCTGCTAATATCGTCGCACCCTCTTTTACCTCAATATTCTCAAAGTCTATTCTCACTGGGATATATCCAAACGATTGGAAAACAGCCAAAGTGACTCCACTTTTTAAAAAGGGCATTAAATCGGACCCTAACAACTACAGGCCAATATCTGTAATCCCTATAATTTCGAAAGTTTTTGAAAGAATTGTTTATAATCAACTTTTCCATTATCTAGATGATAATAAATTGCTACCAGGTTGCCAATCAGGGTTCCGTTCTCTACATAGTACGCTCACGGCTTTGCTTGAGGCAACAAATGCTTGGTCAGTAAACATCGATAATGGCCTTCTAAATGGCGTTGTCTTTATTGACCTTACAAAGGCATTCGACACCATTGATCATGAGATCATCTTGCGTAAGATGTCATACTTGGGTGTCGATCAGGCAGCTATAAAATGGTTCTCGTCGTACTTAAGTGGCCGAACCCAAAGATGTAATGTCAGTGGCAAACTATCATCTGCTCGTACCCTCAGTTGCGGCGTGCCGCAGGGTAGCATATTGGGTCCTTTGCTATTTTTAATTTACATTAATGATCTTCTCAACTCCCGGGGGGGCGCCGTACCAAGAATGTTTGCCGATGACACCAACCTTACGTTATCTGCTAAGACGTTAACAGAGCTTAAGCTAGCTCTAACCCCTGAATTAAATAACCTTAGCTGTTGGTTGAAAGCTAACAAGCTCAGTCTAAATGTTGCTAAAACAGAGCTAATGATTATTGGATCAAGACAAAGACTATCTGCCCAATATGACGATGTAGAAATCAGAATTGATGACCAAATTATCAAGAGAGTCGATCATACCAAATCCTTGGGTCTTACCATAGATGCTCAACTCTCTTGGGGTAAACACGTTGAAGAGATTTGCAAGAAAGTCTCTTCAGCTATAGGCGCCCTAAAACGTGTGCGGCCCTTTATATCCAAAGAAACTACAATTCAAATTTATAACGCTTTAATTATGCCTCATTTTGATTACTGCAGCCCCGCCTGGGACTGTTTGAGTGGTTACTTGGGTGATAAGCTCCAAATATTACAGAATCGTGCAGCCAGAATTATTACTAAATCACCCTTTGATGCGAGCTCAAACCACCTTCTCTCCACCCTCAGCTGGGAGAGGCTATCTCTTCGACGAAAGAAACAAAAAGCCTTAATGATGTATAAAACCATGAATGACCTTGCTCCGGAATATCTACATAGTCTTTTCTCTCAGCGTCACTCTGCTTACAACTTAAGAAACTCTGAGGGAAGGCTGACCCTGTCCAAACCAAGCACCAATTATTTGAAACGAAGCTTCTCTTACAGCGGGGCCATGTTATGGAATAACTTGCCCAAAAACTTTAAAAATGTTGCATCCGTTGAGCATTTTAATCGAAATATCAAGAAGGTAGCTGATATATCGGATTCCCACACGGCAATCATGTAAAGCAGTTGTAATTAGTTTTAGTTTTTAACTGAAGCTTTACTGATGATTTCCCGTGTTTAAATAAAGATTTACATACCTTTCGTTTTGTATTGTGTGTTTTTCAGACAGTTCGCTTTTACAGCCACTTCGAAGCCGTTTTGGCGAGTTTTAGATTTCGAGTTGTACTAACAATAAGTTCAATCACGATATCCGAACACTTCATTATCAAACAAGTAGTAAAAACAACCACAAGTCTAATAGACCCCCCGACCCTTCCCATGAAGTTTTAAAATTTGAAGAAAACATGTTTTTGGCTGGTTGGGGCTTCAAAGCATAGACGTTCAATTTGAAATTGCTTTGATGAACAGATCTGTGTATTATATACACGCGATCTACCACATACAAACGCAACAAGAGGCTACGGAGCGTACACTTCGGCGTCGTTTTGTGGAACTGATTAATTGCAAATGCGGAGGAATAGTAAGAAATGAAATATGGTAAGCGTAAGGCGTTAATTTGTGAAATTATGGGATTTCAGGATATTCTGAAAAAAAGCAACATCCAAGAGGCCTACTTGCCAAAAACTAGCATTTCGAGACAAATTGTCTCTGATATACTAGCCCAGTTATGCTCTGATGACTCCATGCAAATCCTTCTAAATTTGACTTGGGTCTAAACGTTTAGACCCAAGTCAAATATGAGGTTACTGGCGGTGAATAACAAGTCTAACAAAACAAACAGTGAAAAAAAAATTTTTCTATTATTCTTAGTCACACCAGGCTTCAAAAACTGTACTGATTAAAGATATGTAAGGCATGGGTAAGGAGTCAATTACCTTGAGCATGGAATTGGCTAAAACTCAATGCTACTAGTTCGAAGGTTTTGAGAATAATTGTTCACTGACTATCAGCACGCAGGGATGTCGGATTAACTCAAAGAAGTTTAATACGAAAGGAAACTTGAAAATCGAACTTCGTCACACTTGACTAAACACAGCAGTCCAGCTTGTGGGAAAAAACTTCTTTCGTCAAAAGAACTCGCTTGGAACTTGTATGCTGTTTAACATAAGGTTCTAGAAAATACTAAACAGGCGAATAGTAGTAGCTTTTCGACATATTTTATGATTTTAGTAACTGATGCAAATCTGCTGACTCATGCTGAAATGTAAACATGTCCTGAATAATCCAAAAACGTAGAGAACGTTCGAGAAAGTCACGCAACGCATGAAAGCAATTTTACTACGTAACACTCAACCAAGACAAAATGTCTTTGTGTATCATTTTGTAACTTTAAATTCATCATAAAACAGTTGAAAAGGAGGCCTCACCCGTGAAATGTTCTCAACACTCGAGGAGAAATTTCGTTTCTCTACAGGGCCACGTAATATCCTCTATTTATTCCTCGAGTAAATTGTAGACTAAACTCGAGGTGAACTCAAGATATACTCAAGATATCACGAAGTACTCCGGTCTCATTTCGTGAAATAGCCGGAAAAAAGTCACGAACTTGCAAGCCCTTTTCCGATATACCCTGCGAGCAGAGGCTACATTTTCGCTGTATGAGCTGGCGTGCGAAAAGTAGCCTCTGCCGACAACCGTTCAAATCCGTCCAGAAATCTGGACGAATAAATTAAAAAAAACGGGTTTTTTCTTGTTCTTGACCGGTTTAGAGCATTGCGTGAGCCTTGCGTCAGCGAATGAACGCTGACCATTATTGCGCCTTCATGCATCCCTTCGCGCCAGAGATTCTTGCATACGAACGCGGATCAACACAGCTCAAACGTAGCAACAGGAAAATCCCTGTTTATGTATTTAAAAGAGCGTCGTCAACAACTTGAATAAGCTCTGTATTTTAAAGCTGTCGGAATACCGAAACAAGCTGATGCCGGTGCTTCTTACGGGACCGTGTAAAGATCGTTCATTTATCATATGGTAGTTTTTGTTTGCCAGGAAAAGAAAATAGATATTGCGGCGATTTTTGTGTCGCCTATCAATGCAAGGCTAAATGCTCTGTTTTAAGACACAGATGGGAACCGGAATGTTCAAAAGAATCATCGATCAGTTTTCTTTTAGTGGAAAAAGCAGAAAAAAAGCTTTTAACTGAACACTGATTCGCCCTCAAGGACTTCAACCTGGTTGGCTTCTTCACGAAGGAACGCTTGTCCTGTTCTGAAAAGAAACCAAAGCGGCAAAGTTTTTAAAGAATTTTCAGGTACAACTTGCACATTAATGGTCAAGGAAGTTCCGTTTTTAAATGGAAATTTAAGTATAGTATTTATAGTTGTTTCATAGATGTCTTCTACGACTTGAGACGGATTTTGGCGTTGACATTTGATGTCTTCGGCAGCTTTTACTTGCGTGAAATGATCCACGATCCAGTTAGTATTACGCGAATTGCTTTTAAGGATAAAATTGTGGGTTTTCGAATAAAATTTTTCGATAAATAATTTTTCTGACTACTGTTTCGTCTATGTTCATTCATAACAATAGCTTAAAACACATTCGTGAGACTACAACATCCAATTTATTTCAAGCATCACTTCTGCGTAGCGTTGTCTGCGAATTTCATTTTAAAGCCGGAAAAATGTGCTCCCCGCAAAACAGACAGAACTTACTACCGTTGATAGCATAAAAATACTTTCCTAAAAAAGACGATCCGTGGAAATTTTGCGGCTAAAATACTTAAAACCAGAGGGGGCGAAGCAGAACAAAACAAAAGCTCGAGGAGAGTAGTTCGCAGGTAGTTTTCGCAAGTTTGATTCCCGCGAAACTCACGCAGATATGACGAACCAGTTTCTTGCGAATCGCGTGACGAATTTTGCGCATGCACGATAGAAAATTGAACGGTTGTCGGCAGAGGCTACTTTTCGCACGCCAGCTCATACCGCGAAAATGTAGCCTCTGCTCGCAGGGTATTTCCGATACTGGTGCATCATTTCATAACTATTTTTCATAGCTCGAACTACCCCGCGTCGCGGTAGCGCAGTCGGCTAATCCCTCAACTTACAGTCTCGTCTGATCTGACGGGTCACACAGGTGAGTCGGTTCAAACCCCGGGAAAGCGAAAATAATAATTCTTTCTTTCTCGAAAAAGTTAAAGAATAAAGCAAAGAAATCGAAGTGATCTCGAGATATCTCGAACTAATTCGGCTCTCACTTCGTCAAATAGCCGAATAAAAACGAAAACCTACAAACTTTGCGTGCCCAATCTTGTAAAAAAAAAGGCAACTTTGATACATTCCTGAGCGTCGCGAATCCTTTACTTCGCGCTCCGCCGAAGTAATTATCGATATTTTGTTACAGCATTATTCTGAACAAAGTGTTTCTTAACATCAATCCTTTATGGCATAAAAAGGAGGATTTTTCAGGCAATTAGTCAAAATACTTCCAAGTATAGTGAAACACCGACAATTGTCCTTAAATTCGCCAGAGAGATTTTAAAACAGCAACTGATGAATAATTATAAGTGATTGTTACAAACGATTTATTTCCATTACATGTGATATGGAGTTTCAACTCTTCGATAACACAAAAATGTTTGTAAAAATGTTTTTTTTTTTGTTTCTAGAGCGACGTTACTCGTACTTAAAGCACTCAAGACTGTCCGTGGTTGCATTTTTAAATGAGCTGCCAACCACCAAACATGACTTGTCAAGTTTCAAAATTGATGTTAGCCTAGCCTTGGTAAGTTGTCAAACTTACAGAATAAATAATGATTTTCTCTATTGTGAACTCGTGGATCAGTACAGTTGTTGCAACGTTATTTTCGTGACTTGTTTAGTTAGGTATAACCTTATAAGGTACCTTTTTATTGTGACTAACGTCAACATTTACACACAGTTTTAGAAAAGTTTTAAAATCGCACCTAAGGTTTTGGAACATTTAAGTAGCCACTACACAAGAAACTTACAGCTTAGTGTCCCATCGCAATTTTCAGCTAAAATGGATACTTTTCTTTGACTGAAATTCTTGTCGTGCATGTGGTGTTCTATTAAAGGGTACAGCAACTTCACAAGTCATCTTGTTAGTTGTCATGGACTGTTTGTGCTTTCTTGGTGTAACGTTTAATTTAGTAGTGGTAGAACCAACGTCCTGCAGGTTGTATTTTTTTAAGTGGACTTAATAAACATAAATAAGCAACAGTTATGGAAATGCGTGAAAACATTTTGTTTGCCAGTTTGGGGGCTAGAAAATATACTTGTCAAGAGATTACAAGTAAATTTTTACAGATTATATCTACCGCCTCATTGAAAAAACCCGGTACATCAGTGGTCATTGGAGCGCCTTTCCTGCCCTCAGAAGGTGCTAAGATTTCTTTGAGATTTTTGGTCTTTGACAAAAAGAAATAATAGAATTTTGCGGGAACCATTACTGTCCGAGTGGGTAACTAGTAAGTAGGTAGTACTCCGTAAACTCTATCACTGTGATAAAGTGGTAACCTCCCAGGTGATTTTGCATGGTTTTTGTTTTACTTCGATCTAAAACGATCGAAGTTAAGTAAGACATTACTTATATCTTTTTTCTGGTAAAACGAGGTGAAAGATTTCAAAACCCTTTTCTCTGTGACGTGATTTCGACAAAATTTTACGTATTTTCTTTCTTTTAGCCTTCTTGCCTATCATTTGCCGTCAGAGGATTGTTCCTGGAGAGTAAGTTAACATTTCAATATTTTACGGACCGGCGAAAGTATGGCATTAATATGTAGGTGGTCTCGGCAGGTAACACCCTTGGAGATCTGCTTCATTCGGTAATTCTTCATAACATATGAAAGCCTAATCCACTAATCGTTTTATTGTCCAGTCAAAATATTTCAGATTTGAACCATTTTATAGCGTCTGCGACGCAGACTAACATAGATGGATGCATAGTTGCCGTCTGTAATTGCCGGCCTGTTCCTCGCCAAATTCAGGATTTTAAGAGCGGCTCCGCGTAAATATCAACTAGACGTGGAAATAGTCAAAAAATGACCTGGCCTCAAACTCAGCCAGAATAAAGCCCTATGGGCCCTAGTTACAAAATCGTTGGTTTAAGTACGATCGAGTGAATAATATTTTTTTAACGAATTTTTTTCTTCCCGAGGCCTAAAATGGGCAAAAAATCATGCGAAATTAGAGTCATATTCAGTGGCTCGTATATTTTAAAATAAAGTTGGCTACTAAAATATAATGACACTTCATATTTTTACTATCTTTCCTCTATAAAAATTTTTGCTATGAAACGCACTTTTAAAAGAGTTCATCGCTCCAGAACAAATAAATATGTCATTCCCGTTCGCTTACATAAAATGTCAGGCGAAACAATTGGTGTATTATCAATGCTGCGTTCTGATTGGTTGAGCTACTACTAGCCTATATGTTATAGCCCACTAGTAGCGCAAAGCGCCGGCTCTGAAAACCAAAACAATGGCGGTTGAATCGCGTTTTGTTAGCTAAAGTTGTTTTGTCTTGTTATTTTTGACCAACTAGTTGGATTTTACTAAAACAATTATTCCTCTCGCCCTTATGGCCTCTGAGTCAATAACCCATTCGGCCTTCGGCCTCATGGGCTATGGACTCAGAGCCCATTCGGGCTCGAGGAATAATTGTTGATTAAACCCGGGACTGATCTGTTGTTATTTTTTCCCCTCTGTCTTCTTGTCATTTTCACTATTTCACTCACGGCTGAATTTTATTGATAGGATTTCATGACTGTCAGTACTTTGCAAAAATAAGTTCCCGCAAATAAACATTGCCGCAAAAATATTTCCAGCAAAAAGAACTGTGTCACGAAATTCATCCAAATGAGGAAAATACAAAATGCCCGTTAAATTGAGAAAAACAAATAATAACCGCTCAGAACTTTAAAGGAAGGTTAAAATAACATAACAGAAACAACAGATGCCACGGATGGGCCAAACTGAAGAAGATTGAAACGGATTGAAATTAGGGTTTTGAAAACTGTTCAGCCTAACAGTGTTTCAAAGTTGATCCCTGCTGCTTGTAACTGCAAAAATAATGCTCAGGAGACATATTTGTTTGTCTCGGATCTCTAATTTTGTCCTTTACATGTAATTTCTTTGCTTACTTTAAGTTCCATAGCGATTGAGAGCGAGTATATTGGCAAAATTAAACAAAAGTAACTGCACTGCCGTGACACAGCCCCTTTAAATTCACTACACAAGAATACAGTACCAAGAAATCGTGTCTGTTCAATTACAACTGGTCTTTTTTTTCAGAAACAAATACTGACGCACACTTAGTATTGTTTGAAAATATGTATTTTTATTGCACGTACTCAATAAAAACGAAAATATTATCAATGCTGGGAACTGGGTAATTTCTGAAATCGCAAAAATTAATCCCCTGCAAGAAAAACCAGTCTGTCCTAATCGCAAAAATTAGTTCCCGCAAGATACAAAAAATCGTCAATCCGCAAAAATAAACTCCCGCAAAAATTTCGTTCCTTGCGGTATCCGTTGGAAAAATGATCGGTCGTTTGATCAGCCAGGGCCAGGTCGTTATTTTTGGTTCCTTACTTGCGTCAGTTCAGGTTTATTAGACTACCTTTGTAATCACCAATTATGTTTATAATTATGTACTTTAGTTTTAAATTCAGTTTTGGTAACGACCCCACAGTATCAGCCCCCGACAAAGGTTTGTGTTGCAAACCGACTAATATCGGATTGTTTGTACTGGCTTTCTTTTCTCTTTTCGCCGATCACTTCCTTCGATTTTGTCCTTTGAACTTATCCAAATCTTTTTTTAAGATCCGGATATGGCCACTAGTTCATTGGCTTCCGAAGAGCTCATTCCCTGTTGTTGGCTTTTAGTTGGGATGTTTGAACACCAGCCACAGGAAACCGAATGATTAGAAAGGCTCGCAATAAACATGTTTCTTGTTCCTCCAGGATACACATGATCAGGCACAATTTTCATATTGCATAAATAAAATTATACTGTTTTCCGTCCTATAAGTGAGCCTCTAATATAACTCGAAAAAAATTGATTTACTTGCACGCGCCAGCATAAGCCTTGATTGGCTCCGAACTCAGAGTAACATCTTTGCAGGGGGAGATCCAGGAATTTTTCATTGGGGTGGGGGAAGGTCCAAATTTTGGTTCAGAAAGGACTGCTGAACTTTTCTGTGGCAAATTACTTTTCCCCCACACCCCCTCCTACTAGTCACTGAGAAGGCAGAGACGACTACGTGTCACCTGAATCTGTGAAAGCCAGTCGCCGTTGGCGCGGGAAATATTGCTTTGCGAGCAGAGGCGAACATATCATAGGAGAGTACCCAAAGAAAAACACATATTTGAATATCCCTGGAATTTAGTTTGGTGGCAAAATACAACACGCGTTTCATTAAAAAATTCAGCCAGTTAAACAGTGATATACAATCCTATTGTTGCAAGGATTTTAGACTCAAACAAGTATCAGGTCTGATGGGAGGGTCCGGACCCCCCGGACCCTCCCCCTGGATCCGCCACTACTTTGGTGCGCTTTGATATCCTTTCTACAGCATTTTCTTTAACTAGTCACAAAAGATGCAGTCCAAAGCTAGTTTTATTTCATAAATGTTTTAGCGCACAGCATGGAAGAATTTCTTCCCTCCTTCCCAAATGCGCGGGGCAGAATTACATGACGTGACATGCTTTGCATGACTGCACTGAAAGCTGGTTTGCCTGTGGCAGTTAGACAGTTGTTTTCGTTTTGCCGTGGCGGCAAGTGAAATTGTTACAGTTATAAGTTCAAATTCTTCATTCATTTCCTTCTGGAGGTCTTTCTGAGAAATCTTCTGAGAAGCTCTATGGACTCTTAAACTAACACAGTCTCAGGTGGGTATCGTTGGATTAAAAATTGTTAATTCGTTAAATCGCATAAATCGCTGCATAAAATTCAGAAAACGGAACAGATTTAATACTCGTGACTTTTGTTGTATTTTTTACCGCTTTGTGGACTTTTTGACACTTAATATAACTCAGCTTTTTTTAAAAAAAATCTATACACATTTCCGACCAACATTGTTTCGAGAAGTTACCGAATACTGAATTAAAGGTTTGGCGCCTACCGTAATTCGCATTTGGTTTGCTTCGGTCAGAGGTCACGTTTTTTCGCCCGTTTTTAGTGTAACATTTACATTTGCTTCGCTTTATCAGCGCACGTGATTTCATTTACCTAAAAATTTTATTTCGCTAATTTGAAGAAAAAAGAATGTTCTTTCAGACTAAACAAGCCTTGGTGTTCAAAGCCATGTACCAATCCGCTTTTATAGCTCGTGAAAAAGTGCTAAATTTTGACGGTTGATTAAGCGATTTTGAGTCAACAACTGTAAAAATTTCTTAAAAAATCTCTTGTTAACCAAATCGCGAACTAATCAGTTAAAATTATAGAGGAAAGATAGTCAAAATATGAAGTGTCATTATATTTTAGTGGCCAACTTTATTTTAAAATGTACGAGTTACTGAATATGACTCTAATTTCGCATGATTTTTACCCATTTTAGGCCTCGGGAAGAAAAAAATTCGTTAAAAAATATTATTCACTCGATCGTACTTAAACCAACGATTTTGTAACTAGGGCCCATAGGTCTTTATTCTGGCTGAGTTTGAGGCCAGGTCATTTTTTGACCATTTCCACATCTAGTTGATATTTACGCGGAGCCGCTCTTAAGGGGTGTTTAGTATAGCAGGTATTCTTCAAATAGCAGTTGTCATCTGTCAAGCTCTTGCTATGGTTTTGGGCACAAGTTCGGCTATTTCTTCTTCGCAAAACGCATGAAATTTCAGGCCATTTTCTACCAAAGCAACTGAGCTAATGCAACGTTGTTCTCCGGGCTCAATTGCCGTTTTTTCTTGGCGATAGCCTTTACTTCTGAAATCATTTTATCGGATATCTCAGTCGTGTTCCAAATTTGGTCTAGGCTAGCTGGTTATGAAGAATTAATTGCTATACAGCTATTTCGAGAAGGGTTGTCGGAAAAAATGTGCACGCGACAATCCCGAAAGGTAATATGTGATATGATCGATACACTGTTCCTGACGCTGTAGCAGTCGAACCTACTTTTTGTTGCTTTTCTTTAGCACTCGCAAACATAGGCCCATGGCCTCTCGTGCCGTTCTTTCAAATTTCTTTGAAAAACAGTTAACTCAAAACCACCCACAATACCTTTCGGAATTGTCGCGTGTACTTTTCTGACTACCTTTCTCGAAATAGCTGTAATCCTAGACTTTCACTCAACTAAACAGGGACTGCCATTGGTTTATTCCTGGTCTCGTGGCCTTGACTAAATTGAGATGTATCCATGGGCTGTGGGAAACCACGGCTGCTTTCCATTATGCCAAAATTTCCGGAGATTTCGGTCCAAACGTAAATGGAACGGTTCGGCCCAGGTGGAAATTCTTCCGGTCAAAGTGGTCCACCTCCAGAGGTGGTCTTCTTTGACCGGTTGATCCGGTCCGACCGAAAATTGCAAAGACGAAATATTTAGGAAGTCACACATTACCCAACAATCAATTCGCTCGGACTTATGGTTCGGACGTGTATAATGGAAAGCACCCCACGTCTCCCAGCAGTTTACCGAAAGGCAAGCGCCTGTCGCCGGAGGCCGCCTGATATAGTTAGGCTGTGTAGTTTCGTAATTTATTAACTTTTATTAATCGATTTATAATGCTTTCAGATTCCAAGAGTTTAAGGTCTTTTACAAGGGTGTTTCTTGCTGTTCCAGCAGCAGGTGGAAAAGCGTAAGTAAAGTTAAATATTTTTTCGTCCGAAATCACCACTTGTACAGTAATAATTTCCAGGAATAGTGCTTGATATGAGCCTATGGTACAGGTAGATCGCTTTATTTATCTTTTAGGCATGTATACTAAAAACACTCTCTTCAATCATGGTGAAAAATTGTTTAAGCTGCTCGGTAAATATTCTGCCAGAACTCACGTTGATTTCAGAGGATAATTGTTAATTACTAGTGTGTGGCCTGTCACACCTGTGTTTTGTATACCGTAAAATTTCGAAAATAAGCTCCGGGGCTTATATTTTTCAAAGGCCCTTTTTGAGGGGCTTATTTTTGGAGGGTCTTCTCTACGGAGGGCAATTTGCGTTTCAAAATCGATTTGGCTAGCTTATAGTTGGGAGGAAATTTACCGTTTCTGCTTTGTCTTACTTTGTATTTGAGGGCAATTTCCAAGTACAAGCTCCCGGAGGGGCTTATGCACGGAGGGGCTTATTTTCGGAATTTTACGGTTTATTATTATGCTTGGCTTATTGTCTTGGTTTTGTAAAATAAATGAAATATCCCTTTACTTTTTTTCAGGCTGAGTATTATTAATGACGAGCTTCACATTCGCAATGCATCATCAGCTCAAGTTGAGGTTTAACAGTTTTACCTTCTATCTGTTTAGGGGTTTTTCCCTTTTGCTTAAATCTACAGAACGAAACAAAGACGGCCTCATCTAGAGAATAAACGGGTTGGGTCCTTACGCACTGAATCTTGTCATATTATAAGCTTTCGTCGACCCACGGCATCAGTTGGGAACGAGGATCCCGCATCTGCGTTAATCAAAGGGTTTTTTTTTTTCAGTAATATAGGAGCTGCTTGTTTTCAATGTGCGCCATTTTTTGAGAAGCTGTGCCTCATTGTTTTATGGTGAAGGAGAAAACCTTGTAGGAGAACTATTTGCGTGGCTACTATTTGTTTACTTAAGGGTTCAAACCAATTACACTTTTAAAGAGAAAGTACATTGTATTTCTTATCAAAAAATTAAATGAGGACAATGTGTTTAGAATGTTTCGTCAGGATCGGTTGAGGATTGGTCAATGAACGGTCAGGAACTAGACAGATTGTCATTTTTGTACTTCCCATTAGAACATTACGGAGGGACCTTGTCCTTTAAAATAATTAGTATATGACTAAGCTGTATTTTTTAATCTCATCTTAAGGGTACTGGAAGTGAGTCCGCAGTTCCCGATTCGCAAAATGTTTTAACTCCGCAGGAAAGTCGACTTGCAGTAACCAGCCCCCAGGTAATCAACTATGGGCACTTTCCACTTGTCAGAACTCGGCCGGACCAGTCAGTTAGCAAACGAAATGGGCTTTTTCCATATGGTTTTGCTGAAAAACTATCTCCTTCGTGCACACCATTAAGGATTTGACTGATCTGGTTGGATAGTTTTGATTAAAAGTGAAATTCTCATTACGACGGGAATGGTCTGGCCGGTCAGTTCTGGCAAATGGAAAGCGCCCTATGTTTAATACGCTCTTTATTCTGGGACTGCGACCCGACATCGGTGAAGGTATCCTTAGTTCGGTGTCTTTGCCTTCAACGCAGAAATGTCGTTATAGCAGACATCTCTTCAACAAAGTAGTTATACCCTTTCCTAATTCTTATGTGTTTGGTTTCAGCAACAAGAAATGTTACTGCGATTCTCGCAACAGTCCACAATGAATCTAGAGTGGTCGTACAAGTAAGCAGCCTCTTGGAATTTTTTTTTTTTTTTTTTTAATTCCTGATCTTTTTTATGTATTTAGTGTTCAGAAAATAATTTTTAAAAAATACCAGTAGTCTATTAAACGTGAAAAATCAGATCTGGTATTCAGTTCTCTTAGAGGGTTAGTTTAAAGAAAAAGGCTGTCCGTTGACTGAGACATCGAGAGACAGCTTGAGTTGGATCCCAGCCTTACGTTGTCACCTTTTGGGGGTCGATCACACAGCTTGATGCTTTGGCCTTTTTAGCTTAATACAGTGGAACCTCGATTTAACGAAGTGCCAAGGGACTGGGAAAATTTGTTCATTACATCAAGTAATAGTTAATGATTAATTTCCAGTGCCCAGCATACTGTTTTTATACAATTTCTGTAATAAACATTTGTACAGGAAGCTATTGTCTCAGTTCAGGGCTATATATAGCTACGGCACTAGAAACACAAGAACAGGCAAGGAAAACTGCTTAAAACTACGGTACACATAAATTTTATCCCCGTTAATCTGTTTCGGATTTATCTTTAGCTATCTGTTGGTCACATGTTGACATCTATTCGCTATATCGAGGAATATTTTACGTTTGTGTTTCTAGATTGTGCTCGTTATAACGAGGATTTCGTCAAATCGAGGTTCTGTTCTATACATTTTATTGTAATTTTAGCCGGGTTGAAGAAAATCGTTCGTTATCCCGAGGACTTCGTTATATAGAGGTTCGTTAAATCGAGGTTCCAATGTACTGGGTCTTCGTTTTTTATTCAGGTGCTTATCGGCTACCACCCTGAGGCAGTTCTAAAGGTTGTTAATATTATAAGCCAGTTTCCGGCTCTGTAATTCCGCCTAACAGTTGCCCCCCATGCGTAGTCAGAGTGGAAGTGTCTTGCAGAGCTCCGCAAGCTTACCTAGATTTCTATTAGTTCATTCGTAAGAAGCAGCTTGAATGGGCGCCACAGCGTTTGTGTGTAAATCGCGACGCGGGACCACCTCAAAGCTTTTCCTCGTGATACGTCACAGTAGGATTCAGAGTTTACCTTCGATCAGGGGTTCAACCTCGTTCTCAGGGTCTTTTACTCGTCCCCTCTCTCCACCCTGCGAACGAGGTTGATCAGGTATGTGGGGTTTCTATTACCTTAAAAAATTCAGTTGCCGACTTCCCAGGAGGGCTTGCCTCGGAAATGGTTTTCTTTATTCTGTTGCCATAAGACTGGTTATCCCTCTTTCGTGATGCTTGGTTAATAATATTTTTTTAATACTTTCATTTGCAGGTGTCTTTCTGAGAATAATTGGGATTACCAGAAAGCAGCGCTTGTTTTTACTTCGTTAAAGGTAAGCATTTTTTCTCGTTACCCGTTGTGTCACACACGGTATCTCGTGGTCAGGAAACAGGAGAATTATTTTGTCCATGTTTACGTTGCCTTCTCTCATTGTTCTGAAAGCTCAGCACATTTTACCTCACTGTGGGTGGCAGTATTTTTCTGTCCCAACGTCATATCACTTGCTCTCGCATCACAAGGTAAAATTTTTATGTATGCTCAAAGTTAAATGATACTTATTTTCTGTATTCTACTTATTTCAGAACAACGGAAGTATACCTCCTGAAGCGTTTGTTCAATCAACGTAGCGACTTTGAGTGGAGGAGTGTTGAACTTTCGATTTTCGTTTTCAGTTCTTTTTAAACTTTTATTGCCTTTCGCATGTTGCATAGATTTGTGTGTGTTTTTATAATTATTATTATTATTATTATTATTATTATTATTATTATTATTATTATTATTATTATTATTATTATTATTATTGTTATTTCATTCGCCTTGGCACCAAAAGGCAGGTTTAAGGGCACTTTTAGGATATAATACCATCAGTTAATTGCCAGCCAAATCAACAGTATTATCGTAGTTAGACCCATTGGGCGGATGCTTCTGTATATACGTGTATTCGATGTTTACATGCCTTAGTCATTTTATAACATGTGCTAAGCTTAAGATGAAGCAAGTTTAAAGAACAGTTCGTTTTGCTCAGTAGTACAGCCATTAACCAACACTGTTAGCGTAATATCCTACAGACAATAACTGAGGCATTTTTTAGTAAATCAAAAAAGGACTCGCTGAAAAATAAAGCAAAGCAAATGTTATAAGTTCAGGCATGTCTGTCTTTTTCTCCTTTGTTTGGCTGTTTTTGTATGTTTGTGCGTGCGTACATTCCCTACGTGCCTAATATCGTAACATTATTCCAGTCCTTAAAAAGTAAAGGATGGCGGGATAGCAGCAGGGGAAACTTTTGAATTCCCATTCTAGGGCTACTTTCCTTTCATTAATGTAAACTAAATTGTACACAGTCGAGCCTCCATGCGCGACATAAACTACCGCCAATCCAAAACACCCAAATTTTCCCAGTCAAAGCCTTACAGTTGGAGCCTCTAGCGAACGACCACCTCCTGTAAACGACCGCGACCACTTTTTGGGCCTGACAGTTAATGGTTATTCATTGTTTTTAACCTCTTGTGAGCGACCACTCAACTCAGTCTTTGATCTCTATTTTCGATGTGTGCACTATGTTACTAAGAATATACGAAGAACTTTAGTGACAACGTGGAACTACACATATCCTAACTTAAACATTGCATGCAATAAATGATCTTCCATAAAGTAGATGTGCCTGGACCTCTTCTCGGAAGAGACACCCTGTGGTTCGATTCTTGCAAACGACGCCTCCAATAAGAGACCACTCAGTCTTTGCATTTTGGGTGGTCGCTTACGGGAGGTTCGACAGTATGGACACTTTAACATTACAAAATAGTAATAACATTAACATTACAAAATAGTAATAATACTAATATTTATTGCTTTTATTGCGCATTTTAACATTAAAAGATATGATCAAATGCGCATAACACTAGGATAATACTAAAACAAAAGTTATATTACATACTCTCTATAAGCTAAAGCTTAATCATTTGTTACATTTCCTTCCTAATACGTAATTTAGCATAACTCATAACAAGAGAAGATAAAAGTAGAAAATAAAACCTACGATAGCTCAAGACAAGTCACTATAGGCCTCCTTCAAATAGTGCGTCTTAATGAGTCTCTTAAACTCATCAAAATCATTCTCCTTCCTAATATAGTCAGGTAAACCGTACCATATCTTTGGAGCAGCTGCAGTAAATGATCTGTCCCCTAGAGTGCATTTGAACTTAGCGGTAGGGTCATGCAAAATAACGCACACATTACTACGCAGGTTATAGCGAGAATAGGGTTTAATATTTATGAGATTACTTAAATACGCAGGCCCCCGATTGTGAATAGCGCCTTGAAAGAGATCACAGCGATTTTCTAGCAAATTCGGGACTTCACTGGTAACCAATGCAGTTCAAGCAGCAATATGACAGTAATATGACAGTATCTGGGTGTATGAGTGATAAGTGGCGCTGCGGAATTCTGAAGACGTTGCAATTTGTAAAGATGCACAGCTGGTACACCTCAGAGACGACCGTTGCAATAATCAATGCGTGCCATGCTCACGCCTTGTACAAGCAATTTGGTGGAAGCAGGCGTCAAGAAGTTCCTTATTTGTCTGATATTATGCAGTTGATAGTAGACTGATTAACAAGTCTTGTTAATCTGTTCTGTCATCTTAAGGTTAACGTCAAAACACGAACCAAGGTTTCGGACGTGGTCTGAAAACTCAACTTTTGTACAAGGGTCTTGTATCTGTGTAGTGGTTTGGAGTCGTGGTGCTGATCGAGTATTTAGATTGAGTGTAGATCATCAAAATTGGTGTCGATGAATCCTTTAAGTGTAGAACAGAGTACAGAATTCTAAAATATGAACATGTGAAGAAATATACTTTCAAGGGAGTGAAGAATTTTAATTCTTAACCTGTAGCTTTAAAAAGCTACAGAGAACTGATTGTATCACACATAATTTGTGACAAGAACGTACAATTGGCACCGATGCTTGAATAATCTCTAGGTATGCAATATTCACTTTATTAAGTTGTTGCTGAATACCAATTAGAATGACCTCGGTTTTGTCTTCATTAAGCTTTATCTGGTCTGAGGTAGATCAAAGTCCTTAGAGCAGTATCCTTCAACACAGATTCTCTGAGATCTTCATTGAGGTATGATTTAAACCAGCAAAGTGCAGTCTTATATATTCCAAAGCAAGATTCTAATCGCTTGAGCAACACCTGGTGGTTGACAGTGTCAAAGGCCGCACTTACGTCAAGAAGTACTAGCAGTGTGACCCTCTGTTCATCCATACTTAACAGAATGTCACTGTTCACCTTAAGCAGCGCGGTCTCTGTGCTGTAACCAGTGCGGCAGGCAGATTGTTATAATGGGTAAAGCTTGAACTTCATCATGTGCTCGTGAGCCTGATTAAATACCGCGCGCGCAGCAAGTTTAAATGTAAACTGGAGGTTACTCACAGGTCGTAGGTTTGAGAACGAGATGTCTTTCCCAGATTTTTAAAGGCGTGGATCGAAAAGACCTTCTTTCAATGGAGAGGATTCCAAAGAAAAATTTACTATACACGTTATTACGGGAAGAAGTTCCTCTAGTCTACGACCATAGATGTTGGAATTGGGTCGAGGGTGCAGGTCTTTCTAGCTGACTTCTGGACAAGGCTGCGGACATCTTCACAAGAGAGCTGACGAAACTCATATATGCGCTGATTCTCTATTACTACAGGGTCGTCTTTAACTCTATCCTCTTCTTTCATAGCGGCTCTAATGATTCCAAGTTCATTCCGGATGTTATTTATCTTGCGACAAAAGAATCCACCTATGTCAACAGCTGGAGCGCGATTATCAGAGTAGTCAGCAACATAGAGATTATCCTTCGCACGAGGAGTGCTTTCATTCCCCTAAACAACTTCCCAAGATCACAGCTATTGTCATCTACAAAGTCCGTATAAAAAATTGTCTGTGCTTTATGTATAATAAGGGTGACAGTTTCTCCTTTTCTTGAAATTCAGGAAGTCCGATGTTTATTTGGTCCTTCGCCAGGTCTTTTTGTCTTTACGTCGTTGTGTTGTCGCCAAAGCGATCTCCTCGTTGTACAAGGGAACTTGCGGCCTGGTCGTTACCCTCTTAGTCTTGATAGGTGCATGATAGTTAATCAGACCGGACAGCATTCTTCCGTAGTTTTCAACCAGCTTTTCCAGATCATAAGGGCTACGCCTTTCACTGTAAACATTAGTACACAGGTCAGAAGAGGCTAGATTGTTGCGAAGATCAGTCATGTTAACAGATTTAAGCTTTCTATACGTGACCATTTTGACTTTGGAGACAGGCCTTTTAATCCTGAGATCACAGTCAATGGAGGCGTGATCAGAAAAGTACCGGTCCACCCTGGGCAATTTTTGAATTTTGAATTTTTTCATATCCAGGAACTTCTACATGAACATTAAAGTCACTAATGATCAGGAGGCGTTCCTTTAAAAGAAGGACAGAGTCTATGTAGAACATTTTCACATGACTTCACGGCGGCCGTATTGGTGTTCCAAAACAATGAAACGGCGGCCATGTTGGTGTTCCAAACAAAACCCGTGGGGGTTGGACTCTTTTCCTATGTAAAAGCCTTCTTTTGTTCTCATAAATTTGCATAGTTGCTGGCCACAAGAGTGAAAATGCTCTATAGCTGGAGAATTCATCGAGAAACACATTCATGGGTACCATGTGGTCAGCCGAGTACGGTGGTCTATAAACGATGATAGCCTTTAGATTATTCGATTCGATTATTCCCCCTTTCTGAGTACTCAAATGACTCTAGCTGTCCACAGTTGGACGAGGTGACCTTCAAACAATCCTCATAAAGGAGTGCAGTTCCACCACCCCGATATCGCTCCCGAGGCTTATCCAAATACCGGTAGCCACAAGGGCGTAGCTAGCTGAGCCCCTATCGAATAATCGTTCGGTTTTAACCCGGTCTCTGTGACTGCAACAAGATCGAACGCTGTTTTGTTTCTGACAGATGGAGTGTTCATCAAGCTTAAGGACAGAGAATGATTAACGTCATTTCAGGGCCCGTGCAGGGGGAGGGACTGGGGGATTAGGGCCCACCACTTTTTAAAAAATATTTAAATAAAATTAAGTAGAGTAGAACCTCGATATAACAAAGGGCCAAGGGAGTGGCAAAATATGTTCGTTATAGCGAGGTTCGTTCACTTATATCGAGGTTTTTTTTCATATTTCCTTATATTTTACTCTTACTAGAGTAAACAAAAACAGTTCGTTAAACCGAGGACTGCGTTATATAGAGGTTCCACTGTAATTCCATAGGAGTGGAAAGAGGCTAACATCGTACCGGTTTTTTCAAGAAAGGCGAAGCTGCGTACACGGAGAACAATAGACCAATCTCCTTACTGTCACGTGTCCAAAGTGCTGGAGCGGTGTGTATTGAACAGCTTTAATGATTGCCTGAGTTCATCAAGGCGTTTCAACATGGGTTTCCCCATGGGAAATCATGCACCTCCAACCTATCGGAGGTTCTTTACCACACTGGCGCCCTACTCGACAAAGGTGGTCAAGTGGATATGGTATACATGGACATATCAAAAGCCTGTTAAGCAAGCTGAGCAAGTTTGGCCTTGGGGGAAACCTTCTTCAGTGGTTCCAATCATAGATCACAGATGGCCGACAAAGTATCACAGTGAGTGGTGCAACATCAGAGCCATTGCCCATCTGTTCTGTAGTACCACAGGGGTCCATCCTTGGCCCGTCCCTGTTTCTCTTGTACGTAAACGACCTTCCGGAATGCAGTAGAGGAGAGTAACATCACTACGTTTGCCGACGACAAAAAGATCTACAAAGAGGTCAAGTCAGCTGCTGATACGTGGACGCTTGGTCAAAAGACTCCGGTCTCACTTTTAACGAGACAAAATGCAAGGCTCGGAGAATATCCAGGAAACTGAAGCCAATCGAGTCATCGTACAGCATCAAAGGGAAATTCTAGAGTCAGTGGTCACCGAGCGCGACCTAGGAACGACCTCACATGGAGCAAACAAGTGTTTGAACAGTCGTGTCTCGCAAATAAGCTGACGTTAGGCGATCGGTCTATCTGGCTTTAGTTAGACCTCTTTTCGGCTATGCAACCCAAATTTGGGCTCCTTATCAAAAGTCCTATATCATCAGATGCATATGCGTCTGGAACGTTGTTGCTGATGAACTGAACGTGCGCTTGAACTCCCTGAATGATTTTAAACAGGAAATGGTAGAGTATTTCAAAACCGCCTTAAGTAATTGCGACTGGGAAAATCCCTGCACTTTTAAGTCTGTCTGTCTTAAATGTAATAAGTGTCGTAGTCTTGTCCAGCCTGTCTCGTGTTGCTTTTAATTTTGTGATTATGTATTTTAACTATTCTTATATTTTCTAATTTTCTGGGCCCGCAGTCTGGCTCACGCTGCTGCGGAATCCCCGCCACTTTTTCTTTGTTACTTTGTTTGATTACCTGAATGTTTTTATATAATAATATAATGTTGGCGAAGCTTTTCATACAAAAAATATCTTTGTTGGAATAAGGATCTTCCAGCATCTAAATTTATTATTGGTCCGTTTCGATCCTAGATCTGCCGCGTAGTAAGCTTCAAAACGCCTGTCTTTACAAAACTGCACTTAGTCCTAGACTTCTGCGTTTTCAAACCAGCAAGGCTGTGTAGCATATGCAACGATTCGAAATGGAGTCTTTTTTAGTGAAGGTTCTCGATTAAATCTGAAGACTGCTCCACGTCTCTTAGTCGTGAATATAAATAAGAAATGAAATATACTATATACAAAAATGCAATAGGCAAGCTTATATAAAATTACACGTTACAATAACGAAAAATAACTAAGGACAACAGACATTTACTAAAGCGCGTAAAATGAATATGTAAATCGTATGGAAAAAGTTCGAATATGGAAGAGTGGATGGTACTTTGACTAGGAGTCCACTTGAAACGGAGAGGAGTTGGAAATCTATTTTTGAGAAATTTGGGAGCACTCGGATTAAGGAGAAGGTTGAAAAGAAGACAAAGTTTTCTGTATTTAATGAGATCAAAAACGGGGATCCACTTTAGTTTTGAGAATAAGGAAATTGACACATGAAACAAGTCGGTATCAAAGAGTATACGCCCAGCACCGCTTCTGGAGACGAAGGAGACGTAACAGGAACTAGTGGGAGCAGTTACCCCAGGCAGCAGAATAGTAAGTAAAGTAGTTGTTAACACAAGAGTTATAAAAACGTAAAGAATAGTCAAGATATGGTTTGATTCGATGGAGGAGAATGTCTGCAGCTGATAATGGACCAAATTCTATCGATGTGTTGCTTCCAAGACATACCACTGTCTAATATTACGCCAAGAATTTTGGCATAGTCCACTTGTTCTACAGATCTACCATCAATTTGGACAATGAGTGCCGAGCCGGTTAAGGTACTGCGTGTCGTAATTAGTAGACACTTTGTGTTACTTGTGGTGAGAGACATTCGATCATAAACAGCCCAGGTAGATACTATCTAAGCAACCTCTTTCAAATGATTACAGTCGAACCTGCCGTAAGCGACCACCCAAAATGCAAAGACTTAGTGGTCGCTTACGGGAGGTGGTCGCTTACAAGAATCGAACCACAGGAGGCCTCTTACGAGAAGAGGTCCGAGGACATCTACTTCATGGAAGATAATTTATTGGATTACACCATGTGTAGTTCCATGTGGTTACAAAAGTTCTTCGTATATTCAAGGTGCACGGTGCACACAGCGAACATAGAGATCAGAGAACGCGTCAAGAGGTCGCTTACAAGAGGTTAAAAACAATAGAAAATCATTAAAACTTGAGGCCCAAAGAGTGGTCGCGGTCGCTTAAAGGAGGTGGTCGTTTTCTAGAGGTTCATACTGTAAGGCTTTGGTTTGGTGTTTTGTTTAGGCGTCCGCTTATGGTAGGTGTTCGCTTACGAGAGGTGGTCGCATATGGAGGTTCAACTGTGCTAACGAAAGTAATAGACGGCCCTCGAACAAGAATAGTTGTATTTTCTGCAAACATAGTTGACGTCTTGAGGTAGCTGTATTGGCAAATCATTGATATTGATAACAAAAAACAGAGGCCCTAGGATACTTACCCTGAGGAACACCTACAGAGACAGGTAGTGCTTCCGATAGCGTACCCCTAAAATTGGTTTTCTGAGAGCGCCCAGATAGATAGGAGCGAAACCAAACGATTATAGAATGGGAACAGTCATGTATACTGAGTTTATTTAGCTACGTATCATGATCGACAAGGTCGAACGTTTTCTTTAGGTCAACTAGTAGAAGTCCATTAAAAAGCTCATTATCCATGTTAGCTAAAATGTCGTCAGAACGATCAGTGATAGCAAGCTCAGACGAGCGATAACTGCAAACGCCAAATTACGAATCCAAAAGCGGCTCATGCTTGCAAAAGAAAGTTGTAAAAAGTGTCATGAAGGTGACGCTCAAGACTTTTAGAGACAACAGGGGCAGAACTGATATAGGACGATAATTAGAACGGTCAAACAACGAACCATCCTTATGAAGTGGCGAGACCTTTGAGACCTTTGAAAAAAGGTTAAAAAGGTTAAAAATTGCAGTCAAAGATGAAGAGATAGACGGGACTGCTGTTTTCAGAAAACAGCTGCTAAGGTCATCAAGCCCGGAAGCCTTACCAGTAGATAGCTGCTGAAGGCTAGTCCTAAAAAAATCTTCCGTAACAAGGCGGATACATTACGATACTCCAGATTGGACATTGGAGCGAACATATCCTGCAATCCGATTCCAGTTGGGCGGCTCAGACACATCACTGAGCTGAACAGAGGAAGAAATATTGGTGAAATGCTCGTTGAATAAAATCGTAATGTTATGGTAATCATGATAGCTCTTACCATCAATAGTTAAATGGTTCGGTAATTTGTTACAGTTAGAGGGCGCAATACTACGAAAAATGCGGCAGAGATTTTTAGGATTTTCAAGATTGTTGTTAATTGAGTTACGGTAAAAAGATCGTTTGGCATTACGAATACGATGGACCACTTTTATTTCGCGCCAAACGATAGTCCTTCTAATTTGAAGGACTGTTTTCTAAAATCGCTTTTTTATGCCAATTTTTTCGCACGGCAGTCGCTGCTTCAATCTCACTATTAAACCATTCTGGTATGAATATTCGCTTCGCACGCCGCTTTTTTAATGAAGCGTGCGAATCGAGAACGCTCTTGAATAAAGAATACCAATGATATAATGCATCATTAGGGTCACAATACATGTCCATTGTACTCCAAGGTAAACATTCTAAATCGCCCCAAAATGCGTCAACAGAAAAATTATTAATTGAGCGAAAAAGCCTAGATTTATGTCCCTCAGAATGTAGCCTAATGGATGTAGATTTAAGAGAGACATAAATAGAGAGGTGGTCCCTCAGGCTTGTGTTTGGAACCAGGCAGCCTTTGACGCAAGTCAGCAAAACTTGTTACATGAGTGTACCTTTCCCTGGATAACCGCTCGTTCCTCTTTCGTCCATGTTACCTGCTTAAAGTCTCTGTCTTGTCTACCTTGTGTCAGACAAGCAGGGTTACGCATCTGTTCTCTAGACCTGTTATGTTAATGATCCTAAACTCGCTTGTATTTAGTAGGCTGTTCTACTGTTCTACGGTCTGGGCTGGTACCTTCAAGTAAAACCTACAAAAGCTGCAACTGGTGCAAAACTTTTTCCTTCTCTCGTGACTAACACCAAGAAGTTTGTTCACATTACTCCAGTATTACGGGAGTTACAGTGGCCCTCAGTCAGTGGAAGTACGGGATATCATACTTTTGTATAAGCTTATCAATGGCCTTGTGCCTGCTTACTAAGCCAGTAAGATCGCCAAAAATAATAATAATAATAATAACAGACACTTATATAGCGCGGTATCCACTTATTGCTCAAAACGCTGTACAATAATGTGGTAAGAAACTAGAGTTATAAACTATTATATGATAACATGAAAATTAAATAAAGCTACTAAAATCAAACATCGTAGGCTAATTTAAATAAGTATACCTTAAACTGCGTCCTGAACTGGTCGACAGATGTAACCCCCCCCCCCCCCCCCTCAGGGGGGCAATTGGTTCCATAACCTAGGAGCAGCTGTGGAAAAAGCCTTATCACCATACGTCTTTAACCTAGTCCTAGGCACGGCTAGAAAATTCTGGGAACTAGAACGAAGTAATCGTGTACCATTAGTGAAGCGCAAGATTTCGGATAGGTACGTTGGTGCCAAGCCATTTAGACATTTGTAAACTAAGAGTAAAATTTTAAAATGTATGCAGTAACCCAGCGGCAACCAATGAAGTCTGAACAGGATAGGAGTGATATCGTCAAACCGCTTAGATAATGTAACAATGCGTGCAGCAGTGTTTTGTACCAGTCTTAAGCTGTTTGACAGGTGTTTAGGAAGACTATATAACAAAGAGTTACAGTTATCGAGTTTAGTTTAGTACTAAAAGTTGAAAGGTATCTTCACTTAAGTACTTCCTGATCTTAGCTATGTTCCTTAAATGATACTGACAGGAAACGCAGATTTTGTTAACATGGTCGGTTAAATCAAGACACTGATATATAATCACCCCCAGATTTCTGGCGGAGGGTTTGGGTTGGATCTTCTCATCAACCACTTGGATAAACTCTAGAGAAGGCCTGTACCGAAATTTTGAGCTGATGAGAACAAGTTCAGTTTTATCCTGGTTGAGTTTAAGACCATTGTTCACCATCCAACAATCAATGTCGTTTACACAGCATTCGACACGACGCTTAGCCAAAGAGAGATTTTAGCTACAGTCAGTTCTAAACGATATATACAGCTGGGTATCATCAGCATATAAATGATACTCTAACTTGTGGAACTTTATGATATCAGCAATGGGTGATGTATAGAGGAGATTGAGAAGAGGGCCCAGAACAGATCGCTGGGGTACACCGCGTTCTAGAGAGCGCTGTGTTGACCCACAGTCTTTGACCGAACAAACTACGTGCGCGACGTCAGGTATGACTCAAACCATGCAGCTGCAGTACCGTTTACTCTGAAGCGGTCACGCAATCTTGATAACAGTATCGAGTGATCAATCGTGTCGAAGGCAGCTGACAAAGACGGATACTTAGCAATATTGAATGAGGCTGAGTATCATCTGAAGAATGGAGACACCCTCCTCGATCTCCATAACTCCTCAGATGATACTCAGCCTCATTCAATAATTGTTAAGTGTTCATGTTCGGAGAAATCAATTCATTTTATAAACTGGGCTTGCCTTCAAGGCAAACAGAGCTCGCCGAGCTTTACAAGACTTACAAAATCCTCAAGTTTGGCGTTAACTAGGCTAATTAAAACTTGAAAATGTGTCCCGTCTAAATATTTCTTACTAAATTTTGAGTTTGATATCGTTTAATATAGGCCTAATCAAAAATCAAACTTGGAGTTGCAAATCTCGGTTTCCTCTTCCTGACTCTGTAGGTTTTATGGGGTTTTTGTTGTTTATCCTAGATTACACCGACTCAAACAGACTCCCTTGATTTAAAATTTTAAAGAAATAATATTTGAGCTGATGATGAGAAATCCTCAGTGATCGCTATCAAACGTCTTTAGTAAATGGTAAGCTATATGGTTCGATTCCTGTAACCTGTGGAGTCCCCAAGCAGTCTTATGTTTACAGCAAAAAAAAACAATTGTTTTAATGCACGATTCTCTCTGGTAGTTGCCAATTTACTGCTTACGATTTCTAGAGTCAAAATGGAGCTTTAGCATCGACGACGGCGACGGCAGTGAAAACATCACAATGAATTCGCGTTTCGTCAATTTTTGTCGCGTTTATTCCAATTTTCTGAAATGTGAAATGTAGGCAAATCTTCCAGGGGTTGATTTCTTGGGGACCGCACTCAGGTTTAGAAAGAGAAAGAAAAACTCGTCGTCGCTTTTCTTCATTCTCCATAAAATTGCAATTACGCATTTTCACGTCGAAGTCGCGAGGTGACGACAAATGAAGTATGACTAGTTGACACTACAGCTGTCCCCGTTCTGTATATTGTCGGTCAATAGTATTCTTCCTGGTTGTGTAGCTCTTTGAAATATACCGATTCATAATGAAGATTTTCACACATATTCCATACAATAGGTGAGATAAATACAGGAAACGAAAGGTACCATGCACAGTTTCAGCTCGATTTACACAGCTTTGATCAAAACATTCTCAGTTTCGAGAATAGTTTATTCTAAACCATAAGAAAAGATTTAATTAGAAGTTGAATTTGTCGCTATTCCTCTTTCACTTTTTACATTCAGTTCATTTTATTTGCCGGAAAGTAAGCCTTAGGAATTAAAAGGACGTTTGCTCGATTCACGCTCGCGCATTCTAGTCTTATTTGAAACTTCATAACGGAAGGACATCTTTGAGCAGGGAAAAAGTCAGCACAGAATTTGATTGTCGGCGAATTTCTGTAGTTGTCCATCAATCTGCTAGTTATAAGCTAGCCGTTGTTCACTCGTCTTCCTTGTTTGGGGCTGAGTCTTATTCCGGTCAAAGAGAGAGAAAAAGTGTCTGGCAAGGTTTCCAATATAAATCAAAGATTTGTGAACTCGTGTCTGGCAAACACTCCAAGTGTTTATATATACACAGTTAAACGCACCTTATAACCTCATCCGCGCTTAACGAGTGTCTTTTGGTCCATAACTTTCAAGACAACTGCTCCACAGAATGTCACCGCGTAACGCAAAAGAGTATCGAAGTATGACTACACAATAAATGTTACAAAATCTACCTGAGCGTCCCTTCGGGATTTTCTGTCTACGTCATCCTAACCATTTCGTACTTGTGGGCGCAAACAATAGAAACGTCATCATTACCTACCGATTCCTCGCGGCCCCTGTTCGAGCAAATCGAGATTTTTCTAGTATACCGACTGTATATTTGAACTGTAAGTACTGTCCTTAATATACGCGCGAGTTACTAGGGTGCCTCCTCGGGATTTCGCCTCTGGGCGAAATCCATGCAGGGGCAATTAAAACAGCGTGATGCACGAGCAAAATTGATTTTTTTTAAATAGACCTTTTGCTTTTTTGACGTTCTCGTTGCTATAAGCCCCTTAATTAAATAGGAGAGACCTAAAAGAAAAATATGGCCGACTTTGGTTTGCGTGATAAGTTTATTATGTTTTCCTCTGTTGGGCCCGGAATGGAACAGTTGTGTGTAAACAAGAGCCCGCATAATGGCTCTTGGTGTGAATTTTTTAAAAAGCGTGACCAAGTTTGAAGCACATCCCTAAAAACTCCATCGCCTGCCTCAAGGTGAACTGGTTAACGTTTCGCCAAGACAAACGCACGATGCATGGCTTGGATTCCCCGCCCCCACCCCTGCAGAGTCTACTTAGTAACTCCATGCCATTCCGTACGAACCAAGAGATGATGGGCGTATGACGCCATAACCAAATTTTCTCGCATCGAAAGGTTTCCATTTTCCATTGGAATGTAGGCTCCTCCGCTCGCACGCGCGCGGAGGTGCATTGAGAAACTTTTCGTCATAACGGTTTTGGTTTTCTTGCAATGGCTACAAAACTTTGGAAATAGCTATAGATATTATTCAGCAATATATGAAGTAATCTGATGTTACTGGAGGTAACTATTTTTTACAAAATTACCGCTAAGTGAACTCTACTGTTCAAAGAAAATCGCTTCTAGTAAAAGAAATTGCTGATATGATTTCTGAAATGTCTGGTATCGGCTTTTATTGGAAATCGTTGGAGCAGAAGTCCGTAAATTGCTCCAAACCCTGTTTTGAAGATAAATAACTTGTTCCTCGACATTTTTAGAAGTTTAGAATATCCTTTAGCACTTTTGGATGAAATTGCAGCTACGTAAATCTTTTATACAATGCATCTCCATCGGCTTTTACTGCTGTGCGTTGAGTCCAATTCAAAAAACACGGTAGGTATTGGAATCCCAAGCTACCTCGTATCAAAGCTCAGGGAGAGTGTTCGAAGCCTTTGTTAAGGTGGCTCGATATAGTTTTTCAAGGTCAATACCTCCCAAGTTTGAGCGTAAGCTACGTCGCCATAAGCAAAGATTTGGAAAAATTGACACCACAGTTGTATTAGATAAAGATGAAAATTTGTTATGATCAGGGTTGCAATGACATCGGAGTTGTCATAGCAACGAAATGACGCCATTACCTATTTTACTTGTAACAGTATTTCTTGGCACTGGGAACTGTTCTTCCAAAATCGTTTACTGGACCTTTTTCCCACAATAGCCGCCTCGAGGTTCGTGAAGTTTAAGCGAAATCTGTAAGAGCGTTATCGAGATATTTTGGGAAGAAGTTTTTATGGTTAGAAATACGGTAAAAAATGGACAATCTTGATGTTCGACTGTTATCTGTACTAAACGAAGCGCTTTTGACATGCAATTTCACCTCATATAGTTTCAATCTTTTTAAAAACGTGTGTGAAAGATCATGGAGATACCTTCAGCCGATTGCTAGAAAGAAGGATTTGATTAGTATGTATCAAGGCGCTCTTTTTAGCAGTAATGTAAACATTTCGGTCTACTTTAATAAATTAGCGAATAATTTTTAAGAATCTTGAGACTAACCGTCCTTTTATATGACCTCTTAGTTTCAAGATTACTGATATACTGTAAGGCAGTAAAATAAGGGCTTGAATTCGATAATATTTTGTCAAGAGTTTTGTGTTTACAAGTGTTAGCCTCTCATTATTCAGGGGTATTGTCTCCAAAATTCATTTTTTCGTGCACAACAATAGCTAGCATTTTTGCATATGTCAAATGCATTGTTAGTTACTGCTGTTCACGTGAAAATGAAACCTTGAGACAATACCCCTGAATAATCAGAGACTCTCACTTGTAAAGACAAAATTTCCGACAAAATATTAGCGAATTGTAGCCCTTATTTTATTGCCTTACAATATATCAATAATCTTGAAACTAAGAGGTCATATAAAAGGACAGTTTATCTCAAGAGTCTTAAATTTTCTAAAAAAATTATCGAGCGGTTTAACAATTATTCGCTAATTTGTTAAAGTAGACCGAAATGTTTACATTACCGCTATAAGAGAGCCTCGATACATAATAATCAAATCCTTCTTTCTTGCAATCGGCTGAAGGTATCTCCATGATCTTTCACACACGTTTTTAAAAAGATTGAAACTATATGAGGTGAAATTGCATGTCAAAAGCGCTTCGTTTAGTACAGATAACAGTCGAACATCAAGATTGTCCATTTTTTACCGTATTTCTAACCATAAAAACTTCTTCCCAAAATATCTCGATAACGCTCTTACAGATTTCGCTTAAACTTCACTAACATCGAGACGGCTATTGTAGGAAAAAGCTCCAGTAAACGATTTTGGAAGAACAGTTCCCAGTGCCGAGAAATACTGTTGCAAGTAAAATAGGTAATGGCGTCATTTCGTTGCCACGACAACTATGATGTCATTGCAACCCTGATCATAACAAAGTTTCATCTTTATCGAATACAACTGTGGTGTTAATTTTTCCAAATCTTTGTTTATGGCGACGTAGTTTACGCTCAAACGTGAGAGATATTCACTCAAAAAAACTGTATCGAGCCACCTTAATGACTACGAAATAAGCTCGGGCGGTGTTTCTGCAAAGAATTAGCATCTTTACCGGAAGGGGGGGGGGGGGGTGGGGGGGACGAACGACAATGATGCCCATGTATGCGAACCGAACTTTATTGCTATGCAAAATAAAATTATCAAGCAAAATTATCAAGCAAAAGCTACCCGTATATAAATTTATAACTCTGTAAATTCTCTCTTTAAAGGATGAGTGTTTTTTTTTCTTGATTATCACATTTTTCTTTGCGATAGACAGATCGGTTCACAGGCATGGGGCATGGGGCATGGGGCGTGGGCATCATTATCGTTCTTTACCTCTGGGCGAGGTGCAAATTCCTCAAAGAACTGCCGCCCGTGCTCATGTCGTAGTCATAAACAAAGGCCGTGCTCGACAGTTCTACCTGAGCTCTGACAGAATAAGGTAATGGTGACTGTGGCACAAAAGCATTGTTAGCAGTGTTTTAAGTAAAACAAAAATCCAAACGAGCGTACAGGCGAGACCAACCATGATACTTGGTTAGAAAAAATTCTGCTATTTTATTGTACTATTATACTACTATTAACATATAAATTTAGCAAGGTCTAAAAGCGTGGCTTTCGTTAATACACTTAAGTTTACTCAAGGAAAAAAAATAAATCGTATAATGCTAAACGGCGACGGCAACGAGAATGGCAAAAAAATATCAGCAGGTCTAATTAACGAAAAAACCCTTTCTTTGCCGTCGTTTTGCAGGAGTACAACGTGAAACTTCCTAGCTGATTTACACGTTTTATGGAGGAAATGTCGTATGTGTTCCTGTTGCCCTGGCGGCCTCTAGTATTTCTGATTTTCTCACTGCCGCTATAAAATTTTCATGTTTTTCTTGCAATAAAATTTGTCTCTTTCATTTTTCTCTCTCTAGATCTAACTCTTTCACTGTTATCCACGTCAGTGTAGTGGTACTAAATGTGACATTTCACATCGGCTTACATGTAGTAGGTGGACGTACGGACGGTCACGTGATTACCAAATTTTTCGCATCTGTAGGTTATTATTATTATAAATTATCCTGATTGATAAACAGCTGTTTAACATTAGTTCTGTTATGTCCTATTACCAAGCATTATGGAAGCTGGGTATGTCAGTTTGCACATCATCAGGGGAGACAATTTCCCATGTACTCAGGTGCATAAGACCAGTAAGCAAGAAAGGGGAAAGTGTTTCATGTGAGCTATTTCCTTCTTCTCCTCATGCATTTGGCACACCTATCCACTTGTAATGAAATATTATGGAGCCCACTACAATGGAGGCATCAGGAATAATTGAAGCTTACACTTTAGAGAAGTTTGCTTGCATAACATCAATCATCTTCGATGACATCACAACAAAAAGTGCAGTGTTCTGTATTGGCTGTAAGAACTACTACAATTAGAAACTTTAAAAAATTATAAAATATAGAGGAAAAATGCTAAAACAATTTTTTTTCGCCCAAAAAATGAGAACAATAAGAAGATTTTGTTGCACTTTAATAGGGGCAGTTTCTTGTGGCTGATCTTCTGCGGATTGTCATCATTAATTTTTTAGGCCCTTTTAAACGAGGTCTAAAGTTCTCTGATTACTGTAGGCGGAGTTTCTTTTTAAAGACCCCACATCCTCAGGATTTCCATTTTTAAGTCCTTACATTTAAAGCTTTTCCACCAGCTATTTACATAACATTTTCTTAAAATTTTCACCTTTCCACCTACTCAACATGTTGGCTTAGTAATTATTGAATAAAATCCACACTACTACCCTGTTTATCCTACGTATTATTATAAAACATTTTGACTAGGCTGTATAGGTCAATAAAAACAATGACCACGTTTGTAAACTACCTTACAAACAATTTTAAATGGGCTATATTTAAAAAGGACTATACACACATCAGATAAACTGTGTGTGTATGTTTACAAGGATTTCGTCCTAAACCATGGGCTATAGGAAACATGGGTTTCTACTAAATAAAGGTTAAATTTTGGTTTTTGTGTTGAACTCCCCATATATTTCTTGTAGAACAGCCTTGAAACCACTTGTGTTGATTCAGAAGTCGATCGATCAGCATGTGTTAAGACTGGTAACTGAATGTTCTTTTTGAATCCTGAGGTGCGGGCACTATAAGTGCGTGGTGTATTCTCCTAACACTGTAAGCAAGACCTTTTCACCGATACAGCAGATATATTGAATTAATTCGATTTAAGGAGTACTATGGGATGCCCAGGGGGCATGAGCACAATCCATTATACTTGCTTAGTATTAGAAATATGATTTTTCACTGTTTATACTACTACATGAGAAATTTCTGCAATTTGATTGGCTTAGAGCAGTGGTATTTCAGCTTAAATTGAAATACCTACATGTGAAAATTGCAAACTTTTTGCGAGAGTAGTATAAACAAATAATAGCATGATTTGTACGTCATATTTGGCATAAATAGCACTCCCTAACGGCTCGTGAAATTATGTATAACAATGCACTTCCACGTGCATTAAGGATGGAAACAAGATTGAGGCCTTTAAAAGCCAAAATAAAAATATTAATTTTTAGAGAAGCCTATGATTTATAGATTTACTATTTTTAATATGACTTATCAATTAACGTTTTAAGATAATTTCAATTACTAAGTCACAATAGATTTATTAATCGAATCTCATAATTGCCTTTTTAATTGTATATATAGAGAGATTTATACTAAATTTTTAGATTTTGTAGGAAATTTTACATATAATTTTTTATATTTTTTTTCAAACATATTTTTCGGGAAAAAGGCGATCATTATTACATCCAAACACTGCACAATGATTTTTATTCCCACTACAATCTTATTATAGGAAAACTTTTTTAAAAAATGCCCTGAAAGGCGCGCGTTAATACTAAGCGAACGTATCAGAATGTGCTCATGCCCCCAGGCATCCCATAATACTCCTTAAATCTAACTAATTCAATATGACTGCTGTATCGGTAAAAAGTCTCTTAGCGCCCGCACATTAGGATTCAAAGAGAAAGTTTGGCTATCAAGACTCAACCAATGCTAATCGACTTCTGAATCAAAACAAAGCGTGTTTCCAAGAGGCTTTTCGACAAAAAATATACTGGCAGAATTGACCAGAAAGGACAAATGACGACTTCAATGTGACCAATTTGATGTTATTACACAAAAATTAAACCTTTATTTTGTCGAAACTCATGATTCCTATAGCCCATGACTAAACTAGTTAATATTAGAGGGCGCAATAATTTCCTAAGGTAACCAACAGATTAAAACAAGGGAGCATACCTGAAACTATCAACAAAGTTCTCATCCCTGTGAAAAATATGTAAGTCAGGAGTTATCTCCAAATCAAAAATCTTTTTTTAATGTTGTGAAGAATGCTGCCATTAGATTTGCTAGGAAAAATTTTTAAGTGAAAGGTTACACTCAGGTGTCTCCTGTACTTTGGATTTCTCTTCAAGGTAGCAAATCCAGTGATGAAGTTACCAGGGTTAACAGAGACTGGGTCATCCAAAAGAAACAAGTTTTGTTTCCAGTGGGTTCTTTCATGATGTGGGGAAGTCGACAGTAGTTCGTACTCTGAGTTATCTGGGGCTGGTACTCCTCCAAATATAACCATGAACCAGCTGCCTAACCCATGAAAGGTACCACCCTTTCTTATGATGAACTCAAACTGCCCTGACATCAATTCAAGATTCTCCCTTGGAAAAGTTTCCATATCAATGTCAAGAAGAACTGCACTTTCTGATAGACAATTATTGAGATCAAGTTCATGGTTATACAAAGGTCTATCAAGGAATTCGGTCTTTGCTTTGTCCATCAAAGGTGAAAAATCAAATCCATATTGACTTTTCCAAGCGGTAACGTTTTCATCGTAAGTTTCTTTGGCGGAGCAAGGTGCAATAAACAATTTTGCACTTGACGGCCATATGACTCCCTCTGGCTTTAACCATTTATCCCTTGCAAACAGGACAGAATCAATCATGAATTCAAAAACCAGGAAAGTTCCCATCCATTCCGACAAAATGACGTCAACTTTTTCAGGTAATTCTACCTCCTCTATTTTCCCAACAACAACAGAAATAACATCACTTAAATCATTTACGGCAACTATCTGAGAGGTCAAGTTTCCGATATCCGCACTCCCTTCTACAGCATAAACTTTTCTGGCGTCACCATCCCTTGCACAAAACAAGCTTAAGATTCCAGTGCCACAACCGACGTCTAACACCGTTTTCCCAACGAAAACCTCGCGATGTCTACTAATAGCTTTTCTGTATGCAAGGGTTCGTGGTTTATCGCCAAGCATTTCCAGGTGAAGCTTTAATTTTCCATAATCTCCAAAATACTCCTCATCTTGCCATTCATGTCTGTGTGTATGGTATTTGGCATAATCTGTCTCGGTGACGACATATGTTGCAGGGACATAGCCGCAAAATCCATTCATTTCACCCCACCACCAATCTGGGGTTTCCTCGCTAAGAATCGAAAGCTCGTCGCCTTCACTGAAGTTCATTTGAGTTTCATCACCAGCAACGAAATCGGCCACTGCAACAACTACCTTTGGAACTTGTTTTCTGAAGCCTCGGCCTCTCTCTTCAACGTCAATTGACCCCGTAGAAGCTCCGTCCCCAGTCGCCATGTTTATGATCTGATGATGAACACGCTCGTGCAAAGTACTGGACCCTGGACTGGACTCTGGACTCTGGACTCTGGACCCTGGACTCAGGACTTACCCTGAAAAGAAAAATTTCTTCGGAATCACTCTCTAGTCTGGGAGCAAATGTCATAAAATAAGGTCCCGTGTGAAGTTTGTGCTGAAAGCAAGCACCTAGTGTAAAAATATTCATTAGGTCCTACTAAACATGAAAAGTTTTGGTGCCAGCTTTGCCACTTGCTCAGACGGCTTTTAAGGGGGGGTTAAATTCTGACCCATGAAATCCAGCGTGAAAACGAGGCTAAAACACATTATTGCTCATAACTTTGTTAATAACAGACGAAAATACACCAAACTTGCTCACATGATTGGGCATGATCCTCCCTGTTGATTTATGCTAATTTACATAGGTCACGTGACCTTACACATGAAAGCGAGGCTGAAACGCATAATTTACTTTAAATTTGTCCAAAAAAATCCTTATTATGCCAAACTTGCTCACCTCAGCTAGTTAGACATCTTGCATTGATTGGTGCCACTTTGTAGTGTCACGTGAGCCATACATGGAAATGAGGCTGGATTGCAAAACACGCCAAAGGTGAACACATCATCCAGGACAATAACGTTGACTCATTGTAATGCATATTAATGCTGTATGTATAGCATTTGAATGAAAAAAATAAAAGCTAAAAAGGTGTAATGATAATGTATTTCGTGTGGCTTATATAACTTTATTATGAGCGATTTCTACAATCCTATTTCGCACAAATTCCTGTGGATTCTTAACCTAGGGGGCCTGGGTGATTGTGAGCCTGAAATATTGGTCAGCGGTAATTATTTGAGTGTCCGCCACGTTGTACTTACAGCCATCACAGTGCTTGTAGTATGACGGATTTTGGCCGGTCTAATGCCCCTTTAGATTTTAAGCTATGTGTAATCTGCCAAGAAAAAAGTACAGCCAATCTTGTTAAATCCAACTTCCCATCAAAAGCTTTTAGAAGCCATCGAAGAACGTTCAAAGTACGAGGACATCAACTCGAAAACATTGTGGCTTGTGCTTAAAGATCTACCACTAGAAGAGCTTAAAGAAAAAGCAACATGGCATAGGTCGTGCTACCAAGAAACCACCCACTCAGGAAAGATCAAGAGGGTAAAAAAGAGGTTTCAGAGAGAGGTTAGAGGGCCAAATGAAGCTCGAAGAAAGACAAGTGAATCGCTTCAGGTAATTGCTAGGTGTAATGGCTTATAACTTTAACTTTTTATTTTATTGTGTTTTTCATCTTGGAATTGCTAAAAAGTTAATGACATCCTTGACATTCTTACAAGGTCGAAAACTGTCTCTTATGACAGCAATCTGTGCTTCTTTTGTGAAGAGAAAGCGAAGTACCAGAACCCTCTGCATTTGGTGTCAACATCATCTGCTGGTAGCTCTCTTGATAATGCAGTAAAGCAATCAAAGGATCCTAAACTGCTCGTGAAGCTCTCGACGGCTCTAGAC
This sequence comes from Porites lutea, assembly GCF_958299795.1. Classification (NCBI taxonomy): domain Eukaryota; kingdom Metazoa; phylum Cnidaria; class Anthozoa; order Scleractinia; family Poritidae; genus Porites; species Porites lutea. The sequence goes on along the minus strand of NC_133207.1, from coordinate 11,057,025 downwards.
AGCACTGACGCTCATGCCACTGATATTAAATATCATAAAAGCTGCTGGGCGTAGCATGTGACTGGGGTCCTGCGTAAAACTATCAAAGATGACGAGGAAAGGTCAAGAAGTGAGACAGCGGCTAAGCTGGAGTTTTTGAACCTTACCCAAGCTGCCCTCAATAGCGGAGAAATACTCAACATGGCACAGTTGGAACAGGCTTTTGATTCCATTTCAAACGAGAACAATAGTCCAAAGACTCTAAGTCGACGTTCAGTTAAAGAGCTTATCCAGAAAGAGATAAAGGGAGTAGAGTTCCATAAGCTCACTAGAGCTAATGAGCCCGAGTGGGTCAGCGTGAAGCAGTGTAGAGATGCCGCTATCCATATCGTAGAATCCACAGCTGACAGTGATGAATCTATGAAAACTCTCTTCGATGCCTTTTCAATATTGAGAAAGGCTATTAATCGAAGCGAGAAATGGGTCTTCTCTGGCTCTCTGGATACAATGACACATGATCACTGCCCCGAAGAGCTTACCTGCTTCTTTAGGTGGATAATCCAAGGTCGCAATAAGACACTATCTGATAAAAAGTGCAATGAGGTACACAAAAGAGCAATGCAATTAGCGCAGAATACAATAGCTTTGTGTCTAACGGACAGGCAGGTTGACAATAAGAGATCAAAAGCGGTCTACTGCACTAGAGAAATGCTCCAACACCTCGCAGTTAACCTAGCAATACACCAAGCAGTACGAAGCAAAGAGCTGGTTAATCTCCTCCATGGATTTGGCATGGCTGTAGAGTACAATTGCTTGTTGAGGGTGGAGTCACAAATTGAGAAAACTGTTGTGAAGCGCATAGAGAGTGAAGGTGGCATGTTTCTCCTTCCGGATATTGTGAAAGGACGGCACGTATATTTGGCTGTTGATTATTTTACATGCTCTGGATGCCTCTGCTCAAGGTGCTACCCAACTCTCTATATATTCTCCTGACACTGGTGTTCTTGTTTTGGCTCTCCGACGGTATCCAGATTTGTGCTCGAACTCTTGCTTTGTTACTGGGACCGGCAGTAGTTGAGAGTTATCAACTTGAAGTCAATCGCAGACGCCCTTGGGCCCACTAAGACGGCTGCGCTGCCAGCATTTCATGCGTTGACCGGAGCTGATGTTACTGGGAGTTTCTCTGGAAAGGGAAAAGCCACTTGTTGGGATGAGTTTGATAACGCCAGCACTCCTATCTTGCAAGCTCTTGCTAACCTCGGTTGTGGTTAACAGCCAGATGACGGCACAAGAAGTGGAGTGGAACAGCTGGTTGGTCGGATGTACCAACCAAAGACGGACATCAAAACTGTCAAAGCCCTCAGATGGTCCCTCTTTAAGAAAAATCAAGCTGAGTCTGAGAGGTTGCCGCCCACACAAGCTGCTCTCCATCAAGCCATACTGAGAGCGCACTACCAGCTTCTTGTTTGGAACAACGATCATGTAGCAAACCCGGTGTTGCCCTCACCAGAAGGCTATGGATGGCAAGATGAAGATGGAAAGTGGGTACCAGTCATGACAAATCTTCCACCAGCTCCAGAGGCAACTATACAGCTTGTCCGATGCAAGTGCGCCAAGTCCCGTTGCTCTAACAACCGTTGTCAGTGTCAAAAAGCCGGACTTGTCTGTACTGATCTCTGTCTGTGCTCTGAAGATTGCCAGAACGAGTATGCTGAGAGTGATGATGAGTATGATGAAGACGAAGTCGAACAGGAAATTCCATAGGAATGGACAACAGAACAATGTATATAGATATTCAGTAAGACTTTCATGACTGTATATATGAAATAGCAGTAGTCGCTATTTTCATTTTCTGCCCTTGTTCCAATATACATGCGAAAATGAATACATGGAACCAGTATCATAAGTTGGCAAAATTATTGATTATGTGTACAAGATAGATTCTCAAATGGAGCCTCCGCAGTATTTGCTTTATCCGTCTTGTCCCTGTGTTATGGGCCATAGGACAATGATTAGTTTAAGTTTTTATATCTGAACTCAGATAACCAGATATGTATCTGCCTAGTAGTTGTTAATACATTTGGCAAGACAAATGCCATCCTACACGATGCTACCAGATATATCCAGCCTCGTTTCCATGTATGGGGTCACGTGACACTACTAAGTGGTACCAATCGATGCAAGATGTCTAACTGACTAAGGTGAGCAAGTTTGGCCTGATAAGGATTTTTTTTGACAAATTTATCGAAAATTATGTGTTCAGCCTCGCTTTCATGCGTAAGGTCACGTGACTTATGTAAATTAGCATAAATCAACAGGGAGGATCATGTCCAATCATGTGAGCAAGTTTGGTGTATTTTCGTCTATTATTAACAAAGTTATGAGGAATTATGTGTTTTAGCCTCGTTTCCATGCTGGATTTCATGGGTCAGAATTTAACCCCCCTTAAAAAGCCGTCTGAGCAAGTTGCAAAGCTGGCACCAAAACTTTTCATGTTTAGTAGGTCCTAATGAACACTTTTACACTAGGTGCTTGCTTTCAGCACGAACTTCACACGGGACCACATTTGCTCCCAGACTACTCCCCTATTTTGACGCGTCAACCTCTCCCTTGGAATCATCTTTTGACTCTCCCCAACTCTCGGTATGTAGAAAGTCCAAATCGATCGCACAGCAAAATACGCCTGCTTTGCAGACCTCTTTGCAGGCTATTATCAGATCAGTATTTGACCTGAGATCAGGCCAAATTTGAGCGATTCTCATACATTCTCTCTAACGGCTACCGCTGAGCCTGATACAAACTCATTCACTTTTGTGCTCGTTACGGCCAGATTTTGGCCGTAACGCTGATTGGCTGTTAGAACAATGCCACAAGATCTGATTGGCTGTCGGAAACGCCGGAAGTTGAAACCTCTTATTCCTCGCGTGGTTGTTTTCGTGAATGATCCGTCGTCGGCAAAGAGAAGGATCGATTTTGCTGTCCTTTTTATTGTTTTATGGTCTTATAAGCCATCAGCTGAGAGCCAAAAATTTGGGTTTATGGCTCACTCGATCGGGGAACAGCCGAAACATGTCACGTAATATATAGATTTAGCCAGGGCTAAAGGCGAAGCTCCCGTTAATAAATTGATAATTTAAATCAAATCAAACACTAAACTTGTAATCCACAGATCAGGGCAGATTCATTTGACTTTTGAGGCAAAGGCTAAGTGATTTTAGAGAAAAATAATTTGACAGTCCAAGAATGAACCAAATTTTACACTGATTTATTAAATAGTCTTATTTGTACACCCAAAAATAGCAATCATGTTCGATCACAGCAGATTAGGCCTGGAAAACAAATAGACCTATTCGTGTATTGTATTTGCATTAGCTGTTGCATCATAATGTGGCACCAGTCTCTCCAATATTGCTCCGTTAGAGAGACTATGGATAATTGGACAACCCCGAAATATAGTTTTGAGAAACACACGCGCCACGATAGTCCTTGGTGGCAGCCAATTTACACGTTGCATTATCAGGCCGGATTTTTTGTGTTCGACAAGTTTAGTTTACTGGTAAATCTTGGCGACGAATCTGGTGGCGTGTAAACCAGCCTTTTAAACATACTTTTTCTCATCACGTCTCAGGTAAACAGTACTCTGAGGCCCTTTTTTTTATCATACAGATCTCGGACAGAATTTGTTCTTTTTTGCCCCATTTAAACCTATAATTCTGCAGTTTTTCACAATTTTGCAAGATAATTTGCACTCATTCAATATCCACGACGATCAATGCACGCGCTTCCTTTGCACAACAATTATAGCATTGAATTATAAAACGTTGTCATCAAGAGAATTCTCAGATAATGCCGGGACTTTTCAGTTAGAAAAAGCTGGTCCTATGTGATATGCAGGGTAGTAATTACGGGCTTTTAATGAAAACGATAAAAAAAATTCCCAAAATCACCTTTCCGGCCAGCCGGACGGGTTCTCACTTTTGACAGGCACCAAATTTGAAGTGCGACTAATAGAGTTACCATTTACGATTCAACATGATAGAGAAATTATTATGTTTAGGTTTTATTTCCCTTTATTTATTAAACTGTGTATGGTTTTGTTATGCGTAATCTTTAAAAGCGAGTGACATTTACTCGCGGCTTTTTGAGTATTCCTGCATGCGATGTTTATGTTGGACTGGAAACAACCGGTGCAGCGATAAAAATTGCGAGAGGGACTACTAACAATCAATAAAATAAATATAATTCGGTGAAACATGTACAGAGACAATAATTTTCATTCACGAAGAGAAGTATTGAGGGTAAAGTCAGTCTCTGAAAATCATGAGTCACGTAAGCATAAGCTTATTTATGTTTTAAGCCGGCTCCCGGTGTTTTCTCTTTTTCAAGATGAACTCGAGGCAAGAAAATCACTCAGGGCTTTCTGTTTACAGCCAAAATCATAACTAAATAATCTTCGGAACCTTTTCTTTGAATTTGTGGTCAAAAAATGTCTAAAGGCTTTTTAAACTTGATACTACTGTAAGTTTAGATCATTGCTCGTCAATAAACTTAAGCCGTACGCTCGACTTCAGGAAACCGAAAAAAAAAACACATCAAAGACAATAATTGCTCAGGCTTACCAGTCGAGATGCTGCTTCTGAAGGTCATCAAGTGTCCCAGAATCGCTTGAGACTTTTCAACCCTCTTACCCCTCAAGCAAGGGCAAGTGAGTAAGCTCAATTTTGAAAACGATGCCATCCGAAATCGGATTTCCAATGACTTTGACAAGCGGTGCATTTGTCAACAAAAAGCGCAATAAACAAACTAGCCATGAATTGCAGAACAATCTTGATAGCAACTGTATTTCATTTTGTACGCTAAGTAGAAAAAGACAGTTTAAAACATCACAAGATGACACAAAACTCCCGGAAAAAACTCTGTCAGCTCCAGCTATCAGTAAGCAAGTTTCCAGACGCTGCATAAATTTTCCGCAGGAACTCACCCGTCAAATTTTGACCAATCAGAACATATGATTTGGACGTAGAGCGTGATCAACGCGTGACAGTGAGAAAAGTCAAAAGCGATTGCCTTTCCTGCATGTAAATGTAAAAGCCGGTTGAATTTTTGCGTCCGAGGTCAGTTCGAAATCAATATTTTAAAAGTGCTGCTCATGAACATGACTTAATTTATATGCATTTTTAAAAAAACTTAACTTTAGCCTGCGATCATTTGAAAAGTATACCTTCAAAAAACACTCGAACTCAGTGGGTCGATACCTGAGCCCGCGATACGGACAGGCGAAACAGAAACACTATTCTGACAGCTGTCAATTAATCAAAACATGGATGTACAATATCAGGTTGCAGGCTCCCAAACTAGCTAGAAAGTTTGATATTAAACATTGGTATGCCTGTGGTGCGGACCGACGGAAGGTCGGGTGGTCGGTGTACGGTCACGTGATTGCCGAATTTTCTAGGATGGATAGATTTTCTAAGCTATGGGGCTTCGAATTGAGCCCGTGATCAAATTAAAATATCAGCCCAAAACTTTAAACACTACATGACCTCAATGGATAGAAAAATGAGCCCGCGATACACTCAGGTGATGATGGCCAGCGTATACTCTAGTTTGACAGCTGTCAATTAACCTTCATTAGAGTGGCGAATATTCGAATTAACAGACTACGAGTGTGAGTAAGACATATCCGTCCGGCATGTAGTGGAAAATGCCAGATTGTGTACCTGAACGAACCTGAGCCCATGTTATGAGTTCTCTGATAGTGGACTGCACATGTCCCATTTTGACAGCTGTCAATTGACCTTAATTTGGCTTGCCAATATAACATTAAGCGACTGTCAGCCAACTGACAGCCTTGCCCGGCATAGTTTCGTTTTTATGTTGAATTGGTAAGTGTGACATATTATATCAGCTTATACGGAGGGGCAAAATGACTGCTCTGGCCACGTGATAATTGTCAGCGGTTGTCTGATTTTGACGGCTGTCAATCTAATCGTACTCATACGGATGGTTTACATAACTAAGAGGCTAGTCAAGTTGTGCAAGATCTATTGTGACTTTGACATCGGCTTAAATGAAGTGCGTGTACGGGTGGGCGTACGCTACGTCATAACCAAATTTTCTCGGATGGATAGTTTACCAAATTTTCTTACCCATGGTGCTCCGCTGCGCGCGGTTCGCGCGCGCGAGAGCTCCGCTATTAATCTTTGACTATTAAGCATTACAAAAATGCATGATAGCAAGGATAAAACGGTAGCTTTCACTTTGAAAATCGAAATTTAAATTTGCCCCTCATAATCTCCTTTTGGCCGCCATCTTGAATTTTGGGGAAGGCTGAAAAGTTGCTTATATTCTTTTAACTTAAACAAATGTTGTTTTAGCGTAGATTTAAAACATATTTGAACTGAAAACATGACTTCCGTTTATTCTAAAACTTAAATTATAACTACCTGAGGTCCTATGCCTATGAATCAACATTGAATCAACATTGCCTGTTATTGGTCACTCGATAAGACCGGCAGTTCGCTATTTGTTTAATAACTAGAAAAAATGTAAGGTTTAGAAAATTGTTTCAGAAAAGAGTAAGTAAATAAATCATATGTTTACATTGCAAGTGTATCGAATAGAGTCTGACCTCTTGAAAACAATTTCTTAGTGGACAACCTTATCCAGTCACGCGTCCATGACCGGAATCAGTTTTAGGGGTTTCAGCTGAATGTGAATTCCCGGCACGTCTCATCAAAATCAATGTAATGGCCGAAATAAGTTCACCAACAAGAGAGATTTGCAACTCGCTAAGCTTGTCTACACAGAGATAAGTGATGACTAACTGCACTCCACGGGCAAGAGAAAGCAGCCAGCGAAAAACTTTGTAATGAGCCGTTGCTCATCCAATCACACACTTTCTTTGATCCTGTGAAGAAAGCCAAGGTGAAGGCTGGGCACAAGGTTCGCAACAAGGATCTAGTACTTCCTCTTGTGCTTGGATGGCACTTCGGGACATTTCCCCGCAAGCCGAGAACAGAACCGGCAGTTTCGATGAAACGGCAGGCTACAGAATTTGTAGATCTCCTCAGAAGCTATGTTCCGTGTGGCCGCTTAGGGTAACTAACTTCGCGCAGCAGGTGCGTAGAGGAAGTGGTTGACGTGTAGCGCGAGGTGTTGATCAAAAATGTCAAAAGACTGAAAAAAATGTCTACCGCTGACAGTGTACAATACAGGGATTAACTGCGATGCACTATACTGTGAAGTCATAGAACGAGCTGCTAAGTCCCAACACAAATAAACTGAAATCGTCAAATTCCTTGTTCCCGACACGGCAAAATCGAAGCATTTAGAAGCAGACTCGACAACTGGATCATGGACTCCCGTGTGACAACTGAAGACCAGTCGGGCGACTAGAGGCAGACACATGGTGACCAGAGACCCAGTTCCTGCGGTACAGTTCTGTGACGAAGAGGCTGGCACGCGTATTGTTCTGTATGCTCGGCATGCGCGTAGGAATGACAGTGTGATGCACTCTGATACACTGACACTGAGACTGATGTCTTTGTCCTACTGCTTGCTCATAGCAAAAACCTGACTTTGAAAAGGTGCTACAAGAAAAAGGGAAGAGGCGCGAACACTCTATGCAACTTGACCCAGGCGATGTTAACCACTGCTTCACGAGGAGCCCTTATAGGTGTAAACTCGAACACAGGCTGTGATAACATCTCTGCCTTCTTTGGTAAAAGGAAAGTGGAAAGCAGTCCAGCTTCTCCAACCAATGGAGGGTACGTCCGAGTTATGGCGAGTATCGAGGGAAAGAGTGATCAGTATCCAATGAGAACATTAAATTCAAGATACGGAGGCACGCGTTTGTGAACTGTACGGAAAGAAGTGGCATAGTGCGCTGCTACGAGATTCATCCCCAGCTTAAGGCTGGAAGGTCAAGCTGGAAAATCTGCCGCCATGCGAGTCACCTTTTCGACTTACAGGAGCAATTATCAAGCCTCAATGTGAAGAAGAACCATCGTTCTGCTCCCCTCGTTGGCACGTTAGGGTAGAGTAGTTGCAACTCGTGCGTATGAACCTTTCTTCAGCTTATGATGTCAGAGCAGAAAATTCTGTACATGTGAATCTATGTTTATGTTAAATTTTCCAAACGCAAATATCAGCAGTGAAGAATGGTGTTATGCCAGTGATGTAAGTTATGGGATCATAGTGCTTTTGTTCTAAAAACAAGTTCTGGTGCACGTTTCGGGGGGGGAGGGGCACTTCCTTATTTGGCTTATACAAGTCAGGTATATGCTGCTGAACACAAGGTCTTGAGTATTAAACAAGGTGTAGAATTTTACTATTTTAATAGTAAAACTCTAATTATTTATTTTATTATCTTAATGGTAAAATTCTATGATAATAGTAAATTCGCTTAAAAGCGTCTTGAACAGTGTCTTTTTGGGCTAAAAGCCTTGAAAAGACTGTGAAGGTTTGCGATAAGCAGTTTACATTTGCAATATCAATATTTTTTTTCCAATGTATCTATTTCCGTTATGTTAGTCTGAAGAACTATTTGATTCTCTATGTAAAACAAAAAAAAATCAATGTCCGAATCTTAAACAGTGTGGAGGTTTGAAGGTCTCGGCGGAGGCACAGCTCTACCAAGACTTCCCTTTAGTGCACTCACCCTCCCCCCCCCCCTCTCACCTCCCCCGAGCAAGTTATCTGCTCTTATTTGTGCCTTATTGCCTCTTGGTAGAGGTTTGATTTTCTTTCCCTAGAAAACGAAGTTACAAAGTTCTAAACATGTTCTTCTAGCATTGTGATTTCGATGGCCTTAAACCTTCGACGACTGCTTTGGTCCTTATCACTCCAAACGGAACGATGCATGATCATGCATGTTTTCCTTCCTAGACCCATTTAGCTTTCAGTTTAAGTTAATAAATTTGTAAGCAACACTAACGTCACATAAGGTATCTAGCGATATCTCGTTTTGGATATTCTGACTAATCCTAACAACGTTACACTCACAAAAAAGGTAACATTTCGGGGAAAAATCCTCTACCAATGTCGCTGTTTATCTGCTACTCTTTGAAGAACAAATTTTTCCCTTTCCTAAAAGGTTGGCGAGCCACAATTCCATGCAGAAAAGACGATAAAGTGGGCAAACTGCTAATAAACAAGAAAGGCAAAGAAAAAAAAAGAGAGAGCGATAGAGAGGGATCGAAATAGATTCGCAAATCAAGTCAAAATTTTGGCTTGTGCACATGCGTGAAAAACAAAAAAAACCGTTTAATTACGTCCGATTAGTCGGAAAATATGCCTTTTTTGATGCAAAAATCATTTTTAGCCATTCTTTTAGCCATGCTAATTAGCCGAAAACCAATCCAAACAAGAGGAATTTTTGAAAAAATGCGGTTTTTTCGCTACTCGCCGGCCGTCACCAAAGGGTTAAAGAAAGTTACCAATTTGTTTCGAATTGGCCTTTTTCCTCATAAAAAAGTCAAATTTGCCCATTGCAGCACAAAGCAGGTTTGTAATGTGAAAGAGAAGAACTTGCTATGTTTAATTAAGGTTAATGGCAATTTTTTTATTTAGATGATTGAGATATCAGTTGAATAGGCTAGTTTTAAAAGCAAAGTGGCGGTCGCTGTGACGTCATATATGACGTCATCACATCTTGACTAACCTTAACAATGCTAAAATAATAGGCGCTTTCCATTTGGGAAAAACACCCGGAAATTTCGGTGGGAGCAAAAATGGAATTTCCGATTGGTAAAAAGTTGTTCTATTTGGTCGTAAACCCCGGTACGTCGCGGTGCCCTACGGTGGACCTGGAACTGGTACAAACTACGAGAAACGTAAATGAAACACGACATTTCGTTCAGAAATTCCAACTGGGAAAACGGGCCCACCTTTTTAGATTTTCCACTTTTTCTGGGAATTTTCTAGTGGGATGAGCCGACGAAACGTGTTCCATTTACCGCCGAACCGGAAATTTTGACTATATGGAAAGCGCCCAATATCTCAGATACCTAGTAGTTCAAATCTTCTTTAAAAATATCGTGTTTTTAAATTAAGAGGGAATCAAAGGTTTGTTTATAAATCCAAGATGGCGACCAAAATAAGGGTTTAAGTGGCAAATTTAAAATTCGATTTACAAAGTGAAAGCTACCGTTCTGTCATTGCTATCAAGCATTTTTGTGATGCTTTTTACTCAAAGATTTAGATTAGACATGTTTTGTTTGTTTCCCTTGAGTGAGCGATACAACCCCCCTAGCTGATGGACTATTATGGTAGGAAAATATGCCTTAATATGTGCCACGGAAATTCAGAAAATTCATATGGTTGTTCGCTTCTCAGGGTTTGCTTTGTTTACGGAAAGTGAGTGTATCGCGGAGTTGAATCCCTCTGCAGGTTGTTGACTGCTAACAAGGTGCCTTTTGATTTACCAACAAACGAGTGCAAATCAAAATACTGTCCATCTTAAAACTGGTTTCATTTGCAAGGTTAGCGGGGAATGACTTCTCTGAACGGGGTACGCAAGCGGAGGCTCACTGCGAAAGAAACCTCAATCGCCAACTGTGAAGTATTAGACGAAAAATATCGCATCGCTGTTCAAGGAATTTTCAGTTGTTGGTTGTTTGCCTTCGCTTTTTGTAAAATATAAACCAGGAAAACTGGTGTCCTCGCTCGTTGGCTGTTTGCTTTTGTTTTTAAAGATTTATGTACTGAAAATCGGGGCAAATTGCCGAGGAAAATATTAAGGCAACGGAAAAATAGAAATTTCAGTATTTTAAATTCGAGCGCGCCTAGCCAAAAAGAAGAAAACTAGTAGAACATCGTGTCGCCGTCTTTTCGAAAACTTTTTACCTTCTACGCCAACAGAAATAACCTTCCAGATCCCCCTTAATCTCGCAAGAAGTTAAATGTGATTGTGCTGACTGTTTTATTTTTAGCAAAAAAATTAACAGATAAAAGCTATTTTTTAAGTCAGCCAGTCTGCATTTTTCCTACGCGTGAAAAATTTGCATACTAGAAAAACAAGCAACGGAAGTAAATTTGGTTGGCTGATTCGGCAAATGTCAATCAATCAAAAAAGTGGGCGGCAGACGTTTCGTAGAAGGGTTGTATCCATTCTCTTCCCCACTGGTCGGTTACAAATTTTAATTTAAACTAGAAGTAATCATAGCTTAATCAGTAGGCTTTTGTACATTATGCTTTTGCTTCGCCCCTAAAATGCTCCACCTTAATGCTCCATTTTTCCTACTAAAATGCTCGGTTTTCCCAAAAAAGTCACTAAAATGCTCGGATAATGCTCATTATACAAACGGTTTTTATAATTAATTTCAAAGTTTACAGTTACAAAAACGTGCAAGTGTTGCAAGTAACAACGACAACGTGTACAAGTTCATAAATATAGCCAAAAAACCCAGCTGTATTAGGTTTTTTGTGAATTTTGAGTTTTAGTCTTCATTTTCTTTAAAAACGCAGGAGCTCGTGGGGCATGGACTCCAATTTAGTTAATTAGTTAATTTCTATTTTATTTTCTCGGAAAAATTAATTTTCCGGGAAAAATGCCACTAAAATGCTCGAATAATGCTTTTGCCTCACTAAAATGCGCGAAAAAATGCTAGCATAATGTACAAAAGCCTATTAATGAGTGCGTTCGAGGTTTCTTAGCTCCAGATTGGCTTTTGTGTCGTCAAGCATTATTTCAAAATCATGGAAGAGATCATGAATTAAAAGGTAAACAGACTTTTCTTAAAAAATGCTCTTCGCGTATACGGCTTCAAAATATCTCACTCATCCCTCAAACATGGTCGATAACAATGTAAAATAGATGGTAAAAAGTTCTATGTTGTTAAAAAGATAATCATGTCACTACAAACTTCGAAAAAATGGTGGCCTCGAAGGTTAAAAAGTCCTGGCTTCTTGCGTGACACAACTTGAAGTGAAAACAATGATGTAGGAGCGGCGGAAACATATTAGGTTTTTGCTAGATTTACTGATGTCAGAGAACAGGACAGAATCTTTTGCCATTGTGCAAACTTTTCATCTCATGATTATCTTAAGTTCATGTAGGTCAGTTTAACATGTTTAAAACTTCAGCGAGCGAGATACTTATCATGCAAGATGGCCCGCGCAGATATATCAGATGTGAATAAAGCATTACAGTTGTAACAACCTGCACTGATACGCTCAAGGTTAAACTACAAATATGTAAATAGACTCAAACGCACGGGTAAACTTCTCACGGCACAAATGTTACCTGGTCTTTATTTGTGTGTTTCTACGAAGTTCCAGCTCGATTTGAACGGCATTGAGCGAAAAAGGTGTAGCAGAATCATCAGTTCAGTGATAAAACCCGCTTAGAAAACAACTCCAAGGTTCATTCTCGTTAGCCGAAGTCAAATATTCCCGTTTCATCGTCTTGCTTCTTGTTGACCTTGATGGAACCAGTGATGCACGTGATTGCCATATGACAATTGCTTATGACGTAAATAACTCGGGCTAAATTATACAAGATGGCGCAGAAAATGCAGACGTACGACGAAACACGCTTGCTGAAAAGGCCATCCTTGAGTAACACAGGAATCCCAACTGCGTACCACAGGAATCCCAAGATTATGTGTTGCGTTCTCTCAACGTCGAACGCAAAAAAGCTGAGGCAGCTCTGGGGACGAGAATGGGTTTTGGTTGTATCAGGCTCTCTTTTCGTTTTGCCATGCCCGCCGGAATGTTATTTACAGAGCGAAACGAAAATAGAGCCTGATCTTAGGTTAATCAGTAATTTTCCTTTTTACCCGGCCTTCCTTTCAGGAAGAGACAGGTTATAAAATGGCCTCGCAATCTGCTCTTTAAAGCGCATGCATGCACTGACCGAATATCAAGTGATCAATTTCCGGCAAATTGATTGGCTTTGAGGCTAACCTGAGATCAGGCTCCATTTTCGTTTCGCTTTGAAAATTACATTCCGGCGGGCATGGCGAAACAAAAAGAGAGCCTGATACAAACCTTCTACGAAACGTCTGCCGCCCACTTTTTTGATTGATTGACATTTGCCGAATCAGCCAACCAAAATTACTTCTGTTGCTTGTTTTTCTAGTGTGCTAATTTTTTACGCGTGGGAAAAATGCAGACTGGTTGACTTAAAAAATAGCTTTTATCTGTTAATTTTTTCAGCTAAAAATAAAACGGTCAGCACAATCACATTTAAAGGAGATCTCGAAGGTTATTTCTGTTGGCGTAGAAGGTAAAAAGTTTTCGAAAAGACGGCGACACGATGTTCTACTAGTTTTCTTCTTTTTGGCTAGGCGCGCTCGAATTTAAAATACTGAAATTTCTATTTTTCCGTTGCCTTAATATTTTCCTCGACAATTTCCCCCGATTTTCAGTACATAAATCTTTAAAAAAAAAAGCAAACAGCCAACGAGCGAGGACACCGGTTTTCCTGGTTTGTTTTTCACAAAAAGCGAAGGCAAACAACCAGTTTGTTACCTTAAGCCACCAGCTTTTATAATAATGCCTACACTGAAAATTCCTTGAACAGCGATGCAATATTTTTCGTCTAATACTTCACGATTGAGGTTTCTTTCGCAGTGAGCCTCCGCTTGCGTATCCCGTTCAGAGAAGTCATTCCCGGGTAAACTTTCCAATGAAACCAGTTTTAAGATGGACAGTATTGTGATTTGCACTCGTTCGTTGGTAAATCAAAAGGCACCTCGTTAGCGGTCAGCAACTTGAAGAGTGATAGACTCCGAGATACACTCACTTTCCGTAAATAAAGCAAATCCTGAGAAGATATGAACAACCATACGAATTTTTCTGAATTTCCATGGCACATATTAAGGCATATTTTCCTACCATAAGACCATAAAACAATAAAAAAGACAGCAAAATCGATCCTTCTCTCCGCCGACGACGGATCATTCACGAAAACAACCACGCGAGGAATAAGCGCTTTCAACGTCCGGCGTTTCCGACAGCCAATCAGATCTTGTGGCATTGTTCTAACAACCAATCAGCGTTAGGGCCAAAATCTAGCCGTAACGAGCACAAGCGTGAATGAGTTTGGATCAGGCCCAATTTTAGCGGTAGCCGTTAGAGAGAATGTATGATAACCGCTAAAATTGGGCCTGATCTCAGGTTCCTTAGAGGGAAAATCCCCTTGACCATTCTGTTGACATGTTGTCGAGATCGTCGAGAACAAAAGGCAGCTTTTTTGTCAGTCGGTAAGGTTAACGTTGTGGTTTTGTTGTCTCTTTGAGAGATCGACAATTATTTTGGTCGAAATGTTTAGTGATCTGGTGATAGCGGAGCACCATGGGTAAGAAAATGAAGTAATCTACCCATCCGAAAAAATTTGGTAATCACGTGACCGTACACCGACCGACTGCCCGCCCGAGCGACTGTCCGCCCGCACCACAGGCATACCAATGTCAACAGGTATGTCAACTCAAATGCAACTCGAGGTTATTTTAGCGGGAAATCGCATAGCCACCGGCGTCTTGTAAAGCAGAGACAACTAAAGCGTCAATAGGTGGTTTTCACGTTACGTCATCGCCGCCATGCTGGTGGACGGTAAACAAAAGATTGCTCATTAGCTCGTTTTGTTTGCCCTCCAGCATTTGTTCATTTCACCATTGTTATTTGTGTCTCGCGATATTGCATGAAAACCACCTATACAGACGAAAACAGAAAGCGGAAATGGCTTTTGCATCCGTGTTGTCTGAAGTATTTAGCTTAGATTAATTAATATGTCCACAAATTTGGAATATAGAGCAGGAGAAAGACAGAGAAAAAGAGAAAGTAGGCGGCAGACTAGCAAAGCTCGCCGAGAAAAAGGGCGACAGAGGTCTACAGCGGGAGATAAAAAACAGAGGAGACATTTTTTTGTTGGAAGAACAACAGGAAAATTTTGTAGCGGCGGCGACAAAATGGGAAATGTTAGCGGCCACCAATGCAAGGTGAAAATGAGCGGCAGTGAAAAAAAATTGAACGAGAACTCGTACGACATTTCCTCCATAAAACGTGTAACTAAGAAGTTTCTGGAAGTTTCACGTTGTAGTCGAGGAAAACAACGGCAAGGAAATGTACAAAAAAAGTGTGCTGCACTTGCAAAGTTGCTTTTTTTGCTAATTAGACCTATTGTTGTTTTTCACCGTTCTCCGGCGTTGCCTTCGTTTGAACAAACTATAAATATTATGGAGAGCTTCGCTTTTAGCCCTGGCTAAATCTATATATTATATGTTGAGTAGAGGATAATGCATCCCGGAACTGTTAGACAAACACAGTGGCTCGATCCGTTTAATCGAGGTTGGCGTTGCGATCGCTGGTTGCGAGAAGAATACATGCTAAAAAGGTGGGTAATTTTCACTTTTTATGTTTAGTGCAAGTCACAAGAATTTATATAGCAGTAGAAGAAAATACCATAACATACCATATAATGCTCTTTGTTTGTCACCCCAACATTTTGCATAAGTATTGTCTTCAGCTTCTCTTTTCTCAAGAGAAACTGAAGACCATGTTTATGTAAAATTTTGGGGTGAGAAACAAAGAGCATTATGGTATGTTATGGTATTTTCTGGAGTGGTCAATTGTACAACTTGACTGTTCGATCTGTACAAACACGTCCACACACGTCACTTTAAACACCTTAGGCCTGTTTCAAACGTCGTGCTACTGCCGTGCTAAGCTGGCTCGACTGTAGCTTGACTGCAACACGACACTAGCACGACTTGGTTTCAGACGTCGAATTTAATTCACACAATGAAAGTCGAATGGAACGGCTGTTGCCAAAAACAAAGCACAAAAATAAAAAAACGGTTTAGCAAACTTTAAATATATTCTAATGTATTTATAATTTATGAATTGAGTTCGGCACGGCGGTAGCACGACGTTTGAAACCAAGTCGAGCTACTGCCGTGTAGCACACTGTAAATTAAAAAGATCTGTTTCAGCCCCAAAGTGTCAATTCAGCCCTGCAGGCCAAAGTCTCAGATTCAGCCCTTCTTGGAGTCATTTGAGCACAATTTAGGCCAAAAAAGCTCTATCAAAAGGCTGTTCCAGCCCACGGTAGGGCCCATTTCAGCCCTGGGACCAAATCAACCCTAGCTAATTGGACTGTATTGGCCCTCAAAAATAGGACTGTAATTTACTCACCGAAGCGGCCCTGTTTTTAGGGCTAAAACAGATCTTTCTGATTTAAAGTGCACGGCAAGGCTTGCCGTGCTACACGGCAGTAGCACGACTTGGTTTCAAACGTCGCGCTACTGTCGTGCTAAAGTCGATTTTAATTCGATCAATTGAGTTCGGCACGGCAGTAGCACGACGTTTGAAACGGGCCTTAGAAATTTGATGCTTTATAGCTCTTAACGCAAAATAAGTAAGACGCATTAGAAAATTTAAAAGCTAGAAATTGCTTTGATTTAGCAATATAGCATAGTTTGCACCTAGTTGCAGGAAAGTGGCAGTTAATTACCGTTTCGGTGCTTTAATTCTCATTCATCAAAAGAAACCAATCTGACTGTTCATCGCAAAAGTTTGTGCTTGGTCCAAGTCTCGTGCTCCCCGGCTGTCTCGGTATAAAAACGGAAACTTACTATATTTAGGGAAAGAAATATTCTTTGACTTTTTTTGGCATATATGGACTAACTTGTTTCGAGCTCGCCCGGAAGCCGCAGGTTTGTAAAGCACGTAGAGTTGTTTGATGCTAAAATTCGACACAATTTTGATCGATCAACAGGGCCCGCGGAGCAGTTTATAATTAGGGGGACCGGTGACCACCTCTTTTTAAATGGGGGTGGAGGGGCAAATGTGGCTGTTTACCGAACCTTTCTTGAGTATTTGTTGAGCGGAGTCATGTTTATAAATTTTAAGCCGCTGAAAAGTACCTTTCTCTTGCTGAGTCTGATTGCGCATGCAGGATTCACCAGGAGAAGATTGCATATCATGATATTACACCATAGGTTCCAATAACCCCTTCACTTTGTCTAGTATGTCACCAAAATGCGTCGGAGACCACATCATCAGCCGACATAATTCCTTTTAAGAAACCCTAGTTCCATGGTGTAGTCTTCAGATTTAATTGAGAACCTTTAACGAAAAAGACTCCATTTCGCATCGTTGCATATGCTACAAAGCCTTGCTGGTTTGAAAACGTAGAAGTCTAGGACTAAGAGCAGCTTTGTAAAGACAGGCGTTTTGAGACTTACTACGCATCAGATAGGATCGAAGCGGACCAAGGATAAATTTAGATGCTGAAAGATTCTTATTCCAGCAAAGATACCTTTGTATGTTACAGTGGAACCTCTATATAACGAAGTCCTCAGTCTAACGAACTAGTTTTTAACCCCTGTAGTAGTAAAAGATAAGGCAACAGGAAAAAGAAGCTCCAAATAAGTTAACGAACCTCGTTATTATATTGGGCAAAACTGAAGAGGATTGAAACAGATTGAAATTAGAGTTTTTGAAAACTGTTCAGCCCAACAATTTTTCAAAGTTTATCTCTGCTGTTTTCAGCTTCAAAAGTAATGCTTAGGGGACATATTTTTTTGTCTCTAATCTCTGATTTTGTTATTTACATGTAATTTCTTTGCCTACTTTAAGTTCCATAGCGATTCGGGGCGAGTAATTGGCAAACTAAAACAAAATGAACTGGACTGCCGTGACACAGCCCTTTTAATTTATTTTATTTTTCAAAAAGTGGGTGGGGGGAGCTGGCCCCCCCAGCCCCTCCCTCTGCGCGGGCCCTGACCGTGGGGTCAGGCATCAAAACAACGATCCTTGGGCATTCAGGTCAGGCGATGACCAGTACTGACCAAGCTGAAGGCGATGACTATGTACGAACAGAGGGATCAACTCACTCTGGACTAAGGACGTTAACGTAAACGCTTCGATCGCAGGAGCAACCCTAAACTATAGCTTTTAGACAAGACACTCTTGGATTCTGCACCAGGCACAGGTAGGCACTCTGGACTCTGTTGCCTGATACAGGCCTCATGGGCTGCCTGAGGATGGAGAGAAGTTTGAGCTGATGAAGCAGATCGAGGGTAAGACTATGGTTGGTGTTTACTATAGGATGTGACAGGCTTCAAGCTCTGAACGTTGCAGTGGTCAAACATACTGGGGTTGGTCTCTGGTCTCCATCCACGTTGATCTGGAAGGCTACGATGGTATACCTCGGCTTCTCCGTATCTGCCTTCACACTCAATCTCCAATCAAAGCTGGTGCTCTGGGGTAAAGCGATGGTGTCAAGCACAGAACCAGTTGCTAGAGTCTGCAAGGATCTGGCTCATTTCAGAGCTGACTACACAGGATTGATTACAGACCTGGCTCATCGCAAATTCTCGCCAGTCGAATGGAAATCGATCTACAGCTTCAACGTCTTTGATGTCTCAAAGCAAAGTAAAAGGTTGAAGACCTCCACCCTTGACATCAGGATCGAAACCAGGTTCAAGCAAAACTCAGGGGCACCCAACGTCAATTTTCGGAAACTATCTGTTCGGAAGACGATTTGAGATCTAGAATTTTCGGAACATTTGTTGTAAAATTTCTTGCTTGCCTGCCTCTCCTAGGATTTTCGAACATCTAAAAAATGGTATAATTGCCCGTTTTTAACGGATTTTTACCCTAAAAAGGTCACCTAGAATTTTCGGGAGCCTTTTTTCTGGCTAATTTTCGAAAAGGTAAGTTTTGATCCCTATAATTTTCGGATCACTAGACTTTCAGCTAGGAAATGCGAACAGATGAAACCTTTTTAGGAGATAAAAATATGCCTATATCTACCGTTTAAATACTAAAATACGTTTATCAATGCTATGTTTAAGTGGTTTTGAACTATGTTCTCGTTGGGTGCCCCTGAAAACTGCCCTGCTGATACTTTGATTATGCCTTGGTGATCTGTGGTAGGGAGCTGGCCTTCCAGAGCAATGGAAACAACTTCAATGCGGTATATCGAGAAGTCGCTCATGAAAAAAGAAAAATCAAGTAAGGCACCTTTTGGAGGCTCTGCCGACCCTTGCATGATTTGCAAAATATTTAAATTTCACTTAAAGAAATTGAGTTTACATATAAAAAATGATAGAAAACGAGTGCTGCGAGTGGGGACCGTGTTTGTATACGCCAGTGTATTACCCATTTCATTCCATACGAACATCGGAAAGCTATGGTAAAGATCCGATGGAAATTTTGTTTCAGGGGGCAAGCGAAGCCACGCTTATCCCTTGAAAAAGGAGACGTGTGAATAGCATTCTTAAAAGTTTGAAAGCGAAAGGAGTACCCACTCAAACCCATTCACTTATTCGATTGTTTACTTGACAAAGTGTTTTTGTTTTTGAAGGGACAAGCGCTCGATCTGTGGTAAGCTACTGAACTCGTATGCGAGTATGTATTTAGGGAAAGCTCCTTAGAGAGCATCAAGCAATTTACTAACGTTCGCGAAGTTAGGTATGCGCTCATGCTATTTACATTGCATTGTTTATCTGAATGGCTAGAAGATAATAATCTTGTTCTCAATGTTTCAAAAACTAAGTGTGTACTATTTACATCTCAAAGGCATAAAGAGCGCGATTGCATTTTAAATCTTAATCTTCTCGGAAAGTCTATATCTTGCGAAACTACTTTTAAATACCTAGGCGTGGTGTTCGACAACTTTTTGACTTGGAAGGCTCACGCGGCTATGTGTGTAAAAAGGTGGCGTCAAGAGTTAGTATACTGGGCTGTGTTAGAAGTTTCGTCACAAAAGAGGCAGCAACACTTGTTTACAATGCTTTAATTCTTCCATTATTTGATTACTGTGACATTGCCTGGAGTAACTTTCTACAGCAAGATATAGATCGACTACAGCGCCTACAGAATAGATCTGCACGGATTATCACACGTTGCTCTCGTTCATCTGAAGCAATAGAGCAGCTGCACTGGCCGACTCTTTCCAGCAGACGCTCTTACCACAAGGCTAAACTCGTTTTTCTCTGTCTTCAAGCATTAGTTCCTAGTTAATTTTCATTATATTTTACTAGATTTTCGAACATTCACAATTATTCCATAAGGCAAAGTATGAGGCTATCCCTACCAAACGTTAAACAACATTTTGGGGAAAGGACCTTTCTTTTTAACAATCTCCCTTTAAACATTGTGAAGAGTGAAAACATTCAAACGTTCTGCCGCCGAGCAAGACATTTCTTTTTATCATAACTTTGATATTTTATTACTATTTTAGGCTTTAAATGTGATTTTGCACTGGATTTTTAGGCTTTTTAATGTAGTTCTTAAGTTCTAGTATTGTATTTTTATTATGCTTTCTAAATGTAATAGTTCATGAAAAGTCTTGATGTAAATTAAATTTTTTAAGATACAGAGCCCCTATGGAGACCAGCCTTAGAGCTGAATGGGCTACCCTGTGTAAATAAAATTTTACTTTACTTTACTTTACTTCGCCATAAACTTACCGAGAAACCAAATATTGCCTTTTACCACTTTGATACATAAAGTATCAGTGACGCTTTAAAGATCTGTCTCAAATGATTTTGATACCGTATTTACCCGTGTATAATGCGCACTTTTTTTCCCTGAAATCGACCTTCAAATTTACGATGCGTATTATACACGGATTCCATTGTTTGGTCAAGATGATGCGTATTATACACGGATTCCATTGTTTGGTCAAGAAAACAAAAGAAGACAAAAACTTTGCAGTAATTGGTGTTTAATAAACGCAGTAAAGTAAACTACCAATGAACTGTTTTCAATTTCGATCCATGAATAAATTAAAATGCCTATTTAAGAAACAGCTGATCGAGGAAAAAAACATGTGAGATTGTCACTATAGCGATCTATTGTAAACAATCTCATTAACTTGGGCAGGAATAAATTTATGCCGATGACGTCATAACCTTTTGTCTTGATCTCATGAATAAAATGCTGTGGTATCTCATTAACTTGCGGTGGAATCTCATTAAGTATATCCAGTTTGACGGGTTTATCAATGATGTCATGTTCTATTTTTATCTTGTGGCGGTCATGGTTGGTAAAACCGGTTTGACAGGTTTTAGTTATTTTCTGAAGATGATGTCATATGTATTCCGGGGTACTATGATGTCATAGTTGTTTTGATTGGTTGACCGGAATTTGAAAGACGCTCATTGGCTGTCTCGTTTGACGAAGCATTCTAAACTTGTCTGTGACTTAAAATCACGGAGGCGTAATGTAATTATGCAAGTCCTATTTCCTGCTGCTGTGATTGTCGTAGTTCCGGTTCACTGACTTTTGGCGGGCAAATTGTGCATATTAATGAGGGCAAAGACAAACTAGCTCTTTTTTAGCACGAAATACAATGTTTTACTTACTCCTCTCCCTTTTCAATTTTATCTCTCTCCTCAATCCCTTCTCCACAATTTTATTATTTTCCCTCCTCAATGTTTTTATTCTCTCCTCCACAATTTTTATTATTTTCCCTCCTCCTCCTCCTCATTTTTATTGTTTTCCCTCCTCCTCCTCCTCCTCATTTTTATCGTTTTTCCTCGAAAAGGCCAAAAGGCTAAAATCAGACCATCACATTTGAGGTTGGCCATATAGGCCTAATTTTAGCCTCGCGGCCTTTTCGAGGAAAAACGATAAAAATGAGGAGGTGGTGGTGGAGGAGGAGGAGGAGGAGGAGGAGGGAAAAAAATAAAAATGAGGAGGAAAATTTTATTATTTTCCCTCCCCAATGTTGTTATTCTCTCCTCCACAATTTTTATTATTTTTCCTCCTCCTCCTCATTTTTATTGTTTTCCCTCCTCCTCCTCATTTTTATCGTTTTTCCTGGAAAAGGCCAAGAGGCTAAAATCAGGCCTATATGGCCAAACTCAAATGTGATGGTCTGATTTTAGCCTTTTGGCCTTTTCGAGGAGAAACGATAAAAATGAGGAGGTGGAGGAGGAGGAGGAGGAGGAGGAGGAGGAGGAGGAGGAGGAGGAGGAGGAGGAGGGAAAACAATAAAAATGAGGAGGAGGAGGAGGAGGAGGGAAAAGAATAAAAATGAGGAGGAGGAGGAGGGAAAACAGTAAAAATGAGGAGGAGGAGGGAAAAGAATAAAAATGAGGAGGAGGAGGAGGAGGAGGAGGAGGAGGAGGCAAAACAATAAAAATGAGGAGGAGGAGGGAAAATAATAAAAATTGTGGAGGAGAGAATAAAAACATTGAGGAGGGAAAATAATAAAATTGTGGAGAAGGGATTGAGGAGAGAGATAAAATTGAAAAGGGAGAGGGGTAAGTAAAACATTGTATTTCGTGCTAAAAAAGAGCTAGTTTGTCGTTGCCCTCATTAATATGCACGATTTGCCCGCCAAAAGTCAGTGAACCGGAACTAGGACAATCACAGCAGCAGGAAATAGAACTTGCATAATTACATTACGCCTGCTTCGTCAAACGAGACAGCCAATGAGCGTCTTTCAAATTCCGGTCAACCAATCAAAACAACTATGACATCATAGTACCCCGGAATACATATGACATCATCTTCCGAAAATAACTAAAACCTGTCAAACCGGTGTTACCAACCATGACTGCCACAAGATAAAAATAGAACATGACATCATTGATAAACCCGTCAAACTGGATATACTTAATGAGATTCCACCGCAAGTTAATGAGATACCACAGCATTTTATTCATGAGATCAAGACAAAAGGTTATGACGTCATCGGCGTAAATTTATTCCTGCCCAAGTTAATGAGATTCCTGCCCAAAAAAAGGCCTAAAACATCCCTCCTATACTACTGGCGTAAGGTGGTGTACCTTTAGCAACTCAATTAACCCAGGTTTGTTGAGATGGGAAAACCTGCCTGTGATTTTGTTTTCTTTCAATATCCTCTTTATCTCGGGAAGCTTCATATTATTTCTTTTTATATGTAATGTATTTTCTTTGACTCATTTTCATGAAGGCCAAAATTCACGTAAATGTGCGTAAAAAAATTAATTTTCGAAATGAGTTAAAGAAATTATATCTTCTTATAAAAAAAAGATGGAAGCAAAGACTGTCGTTCACCTTAATACCATGGCGAAAGAACATGGATTAAAAGGATACTAAAGAGCCAGAAAGGCTCACCAAGACCGGTGCCAGCACCAAGGAGTATCAGAACCTCAGGGGGTCCACGGTACGATGCTCATTAGATGAAGGGATACCTAATATTAATGTACCCATACTAAGACCAGAAATAGCTACGGTTAGACCAAACAATTTAGAGAAAGTTGTGGAGAAATCAGCCACCACTGTGAGTGAATGGTTAGACTGGTTAAAAAAAAATAGTGGATGATTGGTGTGAAGAAGACTTCTTCAAAGCTTGTTGCACTTAAACAAAAGAATAATAGTTTGTTCAAGAAAAAAGAAACTTTTAGGCTTAGGGAGAGCAGATCTGATCTGCCTTGAGGCAATTTACTACTCAAAATACAATCGAAGGCATGGGTGACTATGACCCTCAATCATTCCTGACGGCGTTGAGGGAGGTAGTGACTATTTTCCTTAGGACGAATCGTGGGACGAAGGTGAAGTTGATTATCAGGTATAATATGGAGAGGGCAAGCATCGTATCTGAAAGTAGAACAATAACTGAAGCAGCAGCGTTTCATTCTGGAGTTGAGGTTAATGTAGAAGGTACTGATGTGAATGAGATATATAACACTATGTTTGACACGATCTTGGAAAATTTTGCGATCTTCCAGATGCAAAACGTAATTGACCAATCAAATCAATAACCAGATTATAATACCATCAACTGACGTGATACAACTCACTTTGACTCTGAAGATGACTACCGCACAGGTTGTCGAAACGTCAGTCACTGTCAACAACAACAGTCCTATTCTGGACGATCAAACTCAAACTACTTTTGAAAATGACTCCTGGGTTCAAACCTTTCACATGAAGGATACTGTAATACAAACGAGGCTGTCAAATTTGAAATGCCTGAGGAAGGATCACTCTGGCCTTTCAAAATTGCAATGGATCAATGAGAGTGCCCTTTATCGTTTATGCAGACTTTGAGTCCTTCATCAAACCAATAGATACGTGTCAACGAAACCCAGAAAACAGCTACACAAAACAATATCAAAAACATACTTCATCAAGCTTTTGCTACTACATCAAGAGCTATGATGATATTGTCTATTCTCAACCACCTGTAGCCTATACTGCTGAAACTAAGGATGAAGATGTAGCACAAAAATTTGTTAACATGTTACAAGACGTTACAAGACGTTATTGAGGTCTATCTATCAGAGATTTAGTTTCCCAAAGACAATGATATTTGGAAAGAGGATGTGAAGATGTGATTTGGAAAGAAGATGCAAAGATGGAAAGAACCAAGTGTTGGATTTGTCATGGAGAGTTTGACAAAGACAATAAAGACCACTGCCATTTCAGTGGTAAATTCCGTGGCTCAGCACACAACAAGTGCAATCTTCAGTTTAAGAAACCAAAATTCATCCCTGTAGGTTTTCACAATCTAAGTGGGTATGATAGTCATCTGTTCAACAAAACCTGGAGTGAGTGAAGGAAACATTAACTGCATCACAAAATAATGAAGAAAAGTATATCAGTTTTAGCGAAGAAGTTGTAGTGGACACAGATAAAGATGGAAAGGACATAAAACAACAACTGAGGTTTATTGATAGCTTTAAGTTCATGGCATCAAGCGTTGATAAATTAGAGAGCAACCTCGAGAAGGGATGTTGTGTAAACACAAGCAAGTACTATAGAGGAGGGCAACTAACAGCAACTAAGTCTGCTGTTGAGGAAACGCGTATACCTCTACGACTATATGAATTCCCTCAAAAGACTAGATGAGGCCCAACTCCCATCAAAAGAGGCATTGTACTCTAAACTTAGTGGCGAAGACATATCAAATGAAGATTACAAACACGCTGAGCGTGTGTGGAAAGAGTTTGAAATGACTCTTAGAGATTATCATGACTTGTATGATGTCTCTGAAGTGCTGTTATTGCCTGATGTGTTAGAGAATTTTAGAGATGTCTGTAGTAATAATTATAACCCTGATCCAGTTTGGTATTACACAGCACCATGCAGGGTTGGCTTGGGATGCTGCCTTGAAAATTACAAAAGTAAGGTTGGAATTATTGTCTGACCCAGATATGCTACTCATGATCGAAAAAGGAATTAGGGGAGAGATCTCGATGATTTCAAACAGTCATGGGAAAGCAAATAACCCATACATGGGAAAGAAATACAACGATAAGGAAGCAACGAAATATATCACATACCTAGATGCTAATAACCTTTATGGATGGGCTATGAGTAAACCCCTCACAACAGATGAATTTAAATGGATGTCTGAACGGGAGGTATTTCTTGAGGTGTTTCAATGCCGGGTTGAGCAAGAATATCGACACGCGGTTGTTCAGTTGATTATCTGATTATCAGAGACTCACGGGGTTATATTTTAAGTGGGGGCAACTTTTTTTCTTAGTGTACAGCCCTAAAAATCATATTGTCTCGATTTCTTGGACGGCTTATTTTGTGGTGGATGGGAGGGAGGGAGGGGGGGAGGGGGGGGGGGGGGGGTGAAATACAATACTTTATAGATTTTTCTATGTCCCTGAGCCTGATAAGTGTCATCATCGGAGACCCAGGGGCAGTCAGTCAGGCCGTCAGCAAGTTCACTTGAGAACGGGAACAACAAGGCTATAAATTCTAGCGCATCTGTCCGAACTCGGGGGCGGTTCCCTCTCTTCAGCTCCAACACAAATTCCCTTCTTTCCAGTATCTGGGCGACTTGGTATAATCGCGAAAAATTTAAAGGATGCAAAGCCTATTTTTCAACGATGTTTTCATGCACGTCGCCGTTGTCGGATCGTGAGGTCCCTAAAAGTGAGATTAAGATTCACTTTTACGCCAAACGGCAAACGTGAATTTGTACCACTGTTTCTCCTTTAATTGTCGTTAACTGTTTATTACTTCAACTAAAAAATAAGTAGTTTCACGCCAGTTTTATACATAAGAATTGCTCAAGACAGTTTTTATCTGTTTATTTTCTATTCTGAGAAATTCTCAACTTGAATCTGACATTTGCCGTTTGGCGTAACTGTGAATCTTAATAGGGAGCTTTAGCAACGACGACGGCTACGGCAACGAGACCTTCGTAAAAGCAATAGGTTTAGATAAAGCAAAACAACAATTCTGCACGTGCATCACGCTTTTCTTGTACATTTCTTTGCCGTCACTGCACGACTATGACGTGAAAAATACCCAATTTCACGTTTTAGGAGGATGTAAACAAGCGACAAGCGACAAACGACGACGAATTTTGTTTTCTCTATCTAAACTTGAGTTCGGTCCCCAAGAAATCAACTCCAGGGAAATACACCTACAAATATACATAAACTTTTGCGGGAAAACTTGTTCCCAAAGCAGGAATATTGAACACAACGTCGATCAGAATGACTTCTGAGTTTGGTGATTAGCTGACCGAAAAGAAACTGGAAGAAAAAACAGGAAGTCCGACTTTCTTAACCTCAGGCTACCCGGAAACGATCTGACTTCTTGCATTGATATGTCGATTTCAATACATTGCTTATACGAAGCAATAATTTTGCAGCATCACCAAATCCACAGTTTATAAGGGAGCAAGGGAAGAATGATCACAGTTTCGCTGGGATTTGCTCGCTGAATGATGAAATAGCTTTGTTTTTCTTTCTTACGGCAGTGCAAGAATTTTTTCATTCCATTTGTGCTGCATACAATTTTTGTCTTCCGACAAGTCCCCACTTAATCAAAGAATTGTTAAAATGGCAACCGGTGTTTACAAGGCTATCCATGGGTATAAAGTCCCTAGAGGAATGGGAGAGCTATTGCATGAACGATCAACTAATTATAATCTTAGAGGAAAACACATTCTCGAGCTACCCAAATAAAACCACCTATGGACTTAAGTCGTGGCGTTATATTGCAGCTAAGATTTCGAACGCTCTTCCGGATCAGTTTTGTGCCGCTATTAATATCGGAACATTTAAGAACTTAATGTCTAAGTTGGATTTCTCAAATTTTACATTTTAATCGCGCAAATACATGCATATGTAAATACATTTTGCTTAGTTTTAATATCATTATAATCTCGTGATCTAATCTCAGTTTTAATAATTTTTAACTGTATATATACCGTAAATCCTCTATTGAGCCCCCCCTCTCTAATTAACCCCCCCTTTTCAGAGAAGGAAAGTTAATAAGCCCCCCCCCCCTCCCTCAATCCTTATTCTTCACAAAAAAATTAACGATTAACGTGGACTGATCAGTTATGGTTTATTCAGGCTGGAAGTTCATATTGTTTTTGGTCTTCGGCCGCATGACCTCCAACTTCATATGCTTAACTCTCTCAACTTTGCGCTCTAGTTCTCTGTGGAGAATTGTCACCATTTAAAAATGTAAATATAAGAGGAGTTTTCCAGAGATTTTTGTTTGTAAGTTATGTACGACAAATCAATACAAGTAACCATTCTCATAAAAGTTACCGAAGAACATGAGGCCGAAAGCACATTTTTGAAGAATAAGAATTTTGTTTTTGTTACTTTTAGGCTTCCACAAGTGAATTAAATACTTTTGACAGTGACTTTAATTGTACAACGCGTAAGTCTACTCTGTCTAATACCACGGTATTTTTGCTACAGGTGATACGTTTCGCTAAATTAAATAAGCCCCCCCCCCCCCCCCCTCAGAAGTGCTTGAAAAAAATAAGCCCCCCGGGAGGCTTAATAGAGGACTTACGGTAGATATATTTTTATATACGTTTTTATTAGAAATCTTCTCTTTCTATTATTATTTCTAGTTTATTTATTTAATTTTCGTGGCATGTCTGTAAAGTAGCTAATTAGCTAAGAACATTGACCACGTTAAATAAAGGGTATTGTATTGTATTGTATTGTAAGCGCTTGCAGGAACTTTTTTTCCAAATCACCCTCCCCCCCCGCCCCCGCCTAAAAAGTTAAATGGTCGGCCCCTTACGGTCGTTATACACAGCAAACTGAACAGGAACACGATTCACTCGATATTTTACTCATTGTTGAAGACGATTAAGAAAAAATGTGAACAAGGATAAGCTTACTGAAATAAGTTTATTTACATTCAAAATTTTCAAACTAAAACTGAAATAGATCATAACACAGAGTTTATCCTATATAAAATTAAAATGATAATAGTTCGTTCGGTGGAGTAGACCCTCTCTTGCTAGCTCAGCAGCAGCTTCACTGCGGCGGCGTTAAGGCATGTTCTCTTTCATGAACTTCTGCAGCGCACTCAGGCGTGCGTCGATTTCCATCATCTCTGCTGATCGATTAAGAGACTCATTCCCAATATCTACAAAAGTACAATGTATTTTATTACCATCATTACTGTATTACTTATTACACGGTAAACAACCGAAATATTTCACGAATGTTTTTTGCTGTTACGACCAATCATAGCGAAGATCAGGGGTGCGTTCGATTGGGAAATCTGGATTTCGAGTTTGAAGCCCGGATTTCGGATTTTGCGTTTGATTTTCACTTAGTTCCTTCTTTATCGTTTTATTGGGAAATCCGAAAAAGGATTTGCAAAACTGTTCTCGAGAACGGTGGTCTCATTTCTGCTAATTATGCGTGTAGGTGCACGACCGCTGTTCCGGAGAACAGTTTTTCAAATCCTTTTTCGAGTTTCTCAATAAAACGGAAAGAAAGAAACCCAAGGGGAGATTTCTTGGCTATCAAATCCGTCCTTGGATTGCCCGTTTTATCACAAATCCGAATCCGGATTTGAAAATCTAAACCCAGAACATGCACCCAGATAAAAATGCGAGCAAGCCACAACACCACAAAGTTAACACCGTTGCCGCTTGCGGTTTTAGTTTTCTCACGCCTGATTGGTTTTCCCCTTGTAACATAATAACATACCACAAATATTCCTGGTGCACACAATTTTGTGAGTTTCACGGTAACTGTTGCAAAAAAGCGAGAAATTTGCCTGACTAACCTCGAAGGCGATGTCCTCTAGTAAGTATCGGGCGGTTTTCTGGCGTGCTGGAATAGCTGTGAGACACGTTAAGGAACCGTAATTAAAACTTCACAAGAGGATAGTCAAGAACAAATGAATACAAAGCAGCAATGCATAGGTGGCAGCAACATCACCAAAAACTGAGAAAGTACTTCATATAAAATTCAACACCGTTTATCCCACAACATATTAAGAGCAAAGCCCTGAAAACTAGGCGTTGTTGAGGGCGCTAAGACGGGTTTTGGGAGCGAGCGCGAACCACGAGACACCTGAGAGGAGGGAGACTTTTCCGTCTCCACGGATCTTAGATTAAAACGAAATGCACTGATGATGTAGCCTCTGACGCGTTCGGAAGTCTAACTAGTCTCCTTTGCGGCCGCTCTGGCCGAAGACATGCAGTGTTCCCCGTTCCCACACGGGGAGCATTAAGTGACTCCCGCCCGAGCGGCTGAGAAAGAGACTAACGTCTAACTGGGAATTTAAAAGTTTTGATCAATAGTAGTGCTATTACATATTTCGATGACATTCTAGGCAAAAGGAAGAAGTTACAAGAACCTTAGTGTCACGATCCACAGGCTTCTGCCGGTAAATTCTGTATCTATCGCATCAGAAAGTCTTTTTCGGCAGCTCGAAGGTTAAAGGGACAGGTTCACGGTTCAGCGCATGCTCATTTACCAAAACGCTATTTTTCTGCCGGGACATGCTGTATCATCGATGCACACCCCTCTGGCAGTAAATTGCAGTTGATCAACTTAAATATTTTAACATAGCTGTAAATTAATCAACCATGGAATGAAACCTCCGGGTCAACAATAAATTCAACGTTGGTAGTGTTGGCATAATCCACTGATTTTTTCTGCGATTTTAGTACTCCTCCATCCCACTTCAGGTTACACTGAAATACACTTCTACTTTGAAATACACTCTGAGATCGCTGAGATACATGTGAGTGGGATTAGTAACCGATAGAATTAATAATAAAGTGGAAAGAAGCATATAATGTAATTAATGAGCATGCGCTTAACCGTGAACCTGTCCCTTTAAAAGCATGGCTCCCTTCAACAATGACTCAAGAAAGTTCTAAACAGCCGCAAAGAGAGAACGGACAAACTTTAAAGTAAATAAAAAACGCGAAAATTATGCTGCTGCTATACATGGTTACATAGGTTTTTTTTGTTAGAACTCTTTCCTAGTTTGTTAAACTAAGTGCTTGATGAGTTGTAGCTGTATTAAATAATATTGAGTCGGCACCAGGTAAACCACTTTTTAAGTCCGTAACATCCACCCCCCTACACTTCAAAAGAAGTGGATCGGCCCCTGCACTTAAAAAACTGCTCTGCATGCCCTGTACAAGTGGACAACGTGCAAAGGATCTGAAAACCGTGTTCACATTAAAACTTCCTAGTACGGAAAAAGTGCCGCAACAAATTTCACATTTGAGATATTTGTGCACATCTCAAGTTTAAGCGCCACGGTAGAGTTTTTTAAAAACCTGCGTGGGGTATTAACAGTCTTGGAATTGACTGGATCACAACATAATTTGAATGTTAAAATAATTCGTCTTTTGTGTTCAGGAAAGAATTAATGTATTGGGCCTGCAATAAACAAACAAACACTCCTTTGTCCACCAACATACTATAGAAAAGAAAGGTGAATAGCATGTCACCCTGAAACAACAAGAGGATACGGCACTGTCGCAACTTTCACCCCTGCTCCTCGCTCCTGAGAAAAAAAGGAGTTTCAACAAGTCAATAAACCAATATCAGGACACAATACAAGAAACAACAGATATACCGATGGTTTTGGTGATTAATTATAATGCCCCTCAATCCCAGGCTACCCCAAGAAACCACGTCATACCATATCTGAGTCTTCACGGCTATACCACGAGGTTTTCTTCGAAGCAGCCTTCCTCTTGCCTGTTGGACCGTTGGCAAGCCTAGAACAACGTACGTTTGTAAAATATGGGACAGTGATAGCAAGCTTGGGAGGAAAGAGATTTTACGGAATGAAACACGTTATTTCTTGAAAAATGGCAAACACAAGAACATTATGGACAGAAAACTCTAATAAAGTAAGTCTAAATTTAGCTACTTAATTTATTATAATAAATACTATATTCATCGGAAACCCAGCAGTTTTAACAGTGGGATCTCTGCAAGCGCCGACATTCTTTGTCAAGACTCGATCAATAAAAAATACAGTTTCGGTCGTATGTTTTATAAGCAGAACTGCGCTTTTTTGTTGCACGAAGAGACTATCCTTTTAGATCACATCTAAAAGAACCCTAGAACCATATAAAAGATAACAACTCAGTCATTCCACTAACCTGGTTTTCACTCGTCTCGACTGCGAATGGTCAGACGTGTCTCCACCTACAGAAGACTGCGACGAACGTCTTGAGCCTATGCTACCATTGGACGAGGTTCTTCTTAATCTACCACCTGCCAACGAAGAAACTTAGTATGTGTAATCAAATGGTGACGAGTGAAATTATTCCCTAATTTCACGAGTATACCATTTGATTACCTATTAATATCATGGGTGACGAATTACGTTAGTAATCTTGGATTTTTGACATGTTTATCCTGGATCGTATCGAGCAAGAAATCCACTCTCTCAAATGTTTAGACCTTAAATTTGGCTTATAAAGCTTAGAATTTTTCAGACTTTTTCGGCAAAATCCATCTTGATGTTCTCTTGTGTGTTCAGGTTTTCTAAAGCGTCTTTTTGTGCCCTGACATCTTCATTCAAGACATTTTAAAACTTCGTCGCCATCTTGACACTGAGGCGTACGGAAGGGTTGCCATGGCAATTTTGTAATTTCACATGTGAAATTACAAATTAACGCTGAAATTTCGCGCCAAAATTAAGGAGTAATTCGTCACCTATGATATTAACAACGAAACCTCACGTAAATTACATGTATGGAAGCCGGCTGACTCTTAACCCACTTGCCATCAACTCAGAAAAAGTTTGCAGTAACCTCACCTGACCATGCCGTTGCGGCCTGAGAACTGCTGGCTGCTGCAGAAAAACGATCAGCGGACAGTGATCTGGAGCGTCCTCGTTTTCCTGATCCACTTAAACGTGTCCTTTTTCGCCTAATGCGTGAAATACACAGAAAAAATTAGTCACTGACGAACAAGCTAGCCATATTTAAGAAACTATGATAACCACCCACCACCACAACTATACATGTAACTAGAGTAAAACTCTGATAACTCAAACTTCCCGCTAACTTGAATTAAGTTCAATTTCCCTTGGATTTCACCCCCACCTTCCAGTCATTACTCGGTTAACTCGAACTCGGATAACTCGAGTTCCCCGCCGACGCAAACTAAATTTAATTTCCCTTGATCAAAAATTCACAGAAATTTACCCTGATAACTTGAATAACTCCATTCGGATGCCATCCCATTAGCTCATCTTTTTTGTATAATCGGTAAAAACACTGAAGGCTAATACTGGTCAACACTGCAGCAACAGCCTCAATTTGATTTTAATTGGTGCAGCGAACAGATCACGTTTCAGTTATCATAAAAAATGCCCAATCATGTTACCGTTTCTGATGAAATACCGGTATGTTAAATTTGCACCGCACTAAACATTAAAGTGCTGAAAAATCAGTAACTATCAATTTTTACTAGGGCAAAGTGAATTTTGCAATCGACCACGCTAACTAGAACGGTTTTTTGTTTCCCTTCAGAGTTCGAGCTACCGTCACGGTGGTTCTGCTGTATTCCCAAATCAAGAGGGACCGACAAGACCTGGAAACGAGTCCGGGTTTTCTTTGACGACGGCATCACCTTGGCCTAAATCAAGGAAACATTTCGCTCTCAGTTACTATTGTTTCAATTTTACCGGTAACTTATTCATTTGTTAACAACCTCTTTCAATTTTAAAAAAATCTCCACTGAAAACTGAGCAGAATACGATTCCCTATTTCTTATTAATCAAACCAAGTTTACAGATCAGCAAGCAGATCAACAAACAGTGTGATCTTGATTACAATACCAGTATGTTAAATTTAAATGAACACTGTAAAATACCCTCTGGCTTCTTCCATCTCTTTTTGCTTCCTTTGCTTTTCTTTGACATATCTTTTATTGTTGTCAAGGGAATTTTGATAAGAAGACTAACAAATTTAACAGGTTTGTGCAAAAAGCCAAGCCACGGGCACAAATTATTGGGTGGACATATGCGCCACATAAGACAACAGCACTATTGAATATTTGAATAGAGGACATTGACGCTTTTTTAAAGCCAAACTGAAGCTCTGCAGTCATGTTGAAAATTTTAATTATGTCGCAAGCAACACATACAAAACCGCATGCACAAACGCAACGATAAAAGTCCCATGCTTGTTTCACCGGGCCAAGACGCGTGCGTAAGCACAAGCGCAAGCAAGACGAACAAAATTGATCTTTTATGTTCTTGCACTTGTGCTTAAGCCTTTTTTTTATTACATCAGAGTTCAATTTCACTTAACAAAATGACAAGACTCTATGCGTCTGCTTACTGTCAAAGTAAGTGCAATTACAAGCTGTTTTAAATCTCCAGTTTGGAGACACCAAAGCCGAATAGAGGGATTAAGATTCAAGTTTACGCCAAACGGCAAACGTCAGATTCAAATTGAGAATTTCTCAGAATAGAAAATAAGCAGATAAAAACTCCCCAGAACAATTCTTATGTATAAAACTGGCGTGAAACTGCTTATTTTTTAGTTGAAGTAATAAACAGTTAACGACAACTCAGGGAAAAACTTGGTCACGTGGTACAAATTCACGTTTGCCGTTTAGCGTAAACGTGAATCTTAATCTCTCTAATGTTTTATCGCTTGTTTGTTTAAAGAATGACTATTGACTGCCAATTAAGTCAAGAAGGATTGTTCAATCTTTCGTGCTTAATTTTGTGTTGTTTACAAGGGAATTGCTGTAAGTGGATGCAGTCAGAAAAGCGGATAAGGAGCGGAAAGGCATGGCCATACAAAAAAGAAGGCTCCAATTGGCATTCTGGTCCCAAAAGGAATCACCTGCGTCTAAACAAAGAGCCCACTTCCGTTGCCGAGGTTTTTGGCGATGATCTGTTCCCCCCCAGTCCAGCGAGTTAGTGTTTCTCAATTCCTCTTTTTCGAAATCTTGAAAGGACCATCAAACAAAGAGGTGCAAATGCAGAATACTTTCAAGTAAATAATAACACTTAAGGAGAAAAGATCAACTATTTATGGTTACTCCATCGAAAAAGGATACGCAGTGGGGTCAAACCGTGGAATTCTTCCAACTGCAAAACAAGAAATTTCATTACAGAGTGGATGTATATACTCGAAAAAGTTACCTAACCCCAAAGCAATTTACTTTAATTACACTTGGGTCTAAATTTTGATCAGATGTCCGCGAGCTCGTTGGAGATTAAATCTTATCTGTAGGTGCGGGACTGAGCATTTGAGGTCTTTTAGGGTTGCATTCTTTTCCAGGTGGTAATTTTTGTTTCTTATGATTCTGGTACTTTAATGCTTGACGCGTACGTTACAATATCTATCTCTTTTCCCGCTCCCTTTTCAAAATGCTTGGATTCCGGTAAAAAGGTTTTTTGAGAGGGACAAAGTAACTTTCAAAACACCATATGCCTGTAAAGCTGATAGTACATACTTGCTGGTGAAGGAGTTCTACTGCGCATGCCTGAAGACTGTTTGGGGGGTTGCCTTCTCTCCTTGGAAACTGAACGCCGTGAAGCTCTACTTGCTCTGGAAGCCGAGTTGCTACCCTGGGCTGGTGACGCTCTAGACCTACGTTAATCAAAGTATTTCTTGTTAATATTTTGTTTCACGGCTTACAGGGTCTCCTAAAAATGATCAACGTAGTTGGTCGCTCGCAAGCAAGGATAGGCAAGCGGGTTCTCCTAAAAACGGTTAACGACTGTATTTATTCTGGAAGACGCAAATTTCGTGAAGATGAATAATGCCCCTGTTCAAGATCAGCCTGCGGGTGAAACAAGAGCCGAAAAAAGCGTCTGCTCCCCGCAGGCTAAAGATAAATACGAACACGCATAAAACAGCAGGAGAATAATAGATAAATCAAGAGTGAGATTAGGTACAAGAACCAAAGTAGCCAGCAATAATGGCTTTTCTTTAACTGACAGTTAATCATTATTTTGACAACAACGAAACCAACAGTTGCGGGTACGTTTTAAAACCGCAAAGCCATACGAGGGGATCTTACGGCGGGTCGGGAGGTTACAAAGTTTCGTAAAAAGATTCGAATTTAGCGAGAGAATAAGCGTTAATTCATTTTAGCTAAATCCTTCTGCTTCGGCTGCTCGCTTTTATCTACGAAGAATGGGTCTGGCGCTTGTTTGACGCATTTATCTTGTCGCATAATGGGTCTTAAAGACGACTTGAATAAGTAGAATTCCATCGATCATTCCAAATAATAATAATTGAGCTACTGGCTAGACAGCAGGATTTTCTGACGGTGTACTGTAAATGCAAGCAAACTAAGGGTGGGACTGTTTAACTTATAAACAGGTTTTTCTGAACACAACGAGGAGTAATCATCAGACTAAGTGTGACTGGTGCTATCACCAAATAGCCACTTTTTGTCCTTATTGGATACTACTCCTCAAGCCATGTTGTATGTTACCGCTGAACAGGGCGGATGACAAATTACTAACTTACCCTCTCTTCAACAGTGCAAGTTCATTAGTTAAGCTTCTACATCTTGCTCTTAAATTTCTCTCATTTGAACGGATTTCTTCCAGCTATAAAAGCAAATTGTAATTGACCAGGAATAAAAAGCAACTTGATGCTATTTCAGTCCGTTACAATGGACCTCCCCGTACATTTCCGATACGCGTTAAAACTTTTTAGACATGTGTGCGCTCTCTTGCTTTCGTTTACACGCCTTTTACATTTTTCTATTGCCTAACCGTGTTACGGAGTTTACGTCGGTATTGACTGTATACTGTTTTTTGTTGAAAAACGTTTGTAAAGAAAAACGATTAGACAAAAAAAATAGACACCAAATCCTGAATAATTTCCTGCATGTGAGTCGCTTTGTTTATTGAAATCACTTTGCTTATACTGTCGAATCGTAGGCTGTAACTTTAGAGTTATTCCATTGTGTGATGTCACAAAAAGCTGATACTTTTCATGAGAAAAATTGTAATGTTTTGAAAGTCAAGTAATCCATTAATTGTGAGCAAATCTAAGCAAACATGCAATAATAAGTTTAATATGAACACGAGTCCTTATGGAAACATCACTAAGGGTCATTATACATGTATGATCACAACGGTGCATTCTGCTTTTCACAGTCATTTCTGAAATATAAGCAAGTTTGCCACGTAAATTTGCTGCATTGAGTACTTCTATTTTCTTCTATTTTTATTTTTTTTATTTTTTATTTTTTATAATTTCTATTTTTGTAAATGTCACATTAAAACTACCACAAAATTCGATTATTTGTAGACAATATTAAATAGTCAAACTCTGTAAGGATTGCACCGTCCAACTTACCTCTTCCAGTAAATTCCTATGTTCCTCATTTTTTTTGTTGATTGTCCTCTGGAATTTGCTTTTCTCTTTCATAAGATCACTCTGTGGAAAAGTAGAATGAAAGTGAGGGTTTGTAAGCTACACACAATATCAGTATCCAAGGAAAGTGATGATGCCGCTCAGTACCTACCTCCAGATTCTGTACAACTTTCTTTAACACTCTAATTTCTTTAGCTGTATTTGCTTTGGAGACATGTTTCACCTCTCGCTGAAATGTCTCTAACTGCTTTTCTGTTTCCAATTTTTCCTTGACCAACTTTTCATTTCTGACCAACAAAAAAAATACATTAAAAGTAAGTTGGGTAGAAATAAGTGCACTAGCCAATCGTCAAAATGTCAACACTGGGTTAGCACCCAAAAAAATCAATAAATAACTAAGCCTAGCCAGGGTAGTAAACAAAACCTTCCACTTGTCCAATATTCTTACTGGTTTTCCTTAGACAGCATTAAATCTGAAGATGAGGCTCAAATAACAGACCTTCATAACAACTTACTTTACGTACTTTAAATATACTTCACATCATTTCACTCCTCACGGGAGATATGAACTCAATAAATTGACCTCGCTCCCAATGTGTGGCTTCATAGCTCAGTTGAGAGAGCAACGCACCGGTAACGTGGAGGTCACGGGTTTGAATCCCGTTGAAGCCCTGATTTTTTTCAGGCTTCTTCTTTCCAATTGCTTAAATTGGAAAATTTACTGCGATGATCATTCTTCACTTTCATATTTAGCTGTGAAGGTCTCGTTTACGGTTGCATGTGAAAAAAATATAAATATATATATATTGTCTGTTTTAACATGGTCTCTTTTAGGGGTTCACAAAAAGCTTGGGCCACAAGCTTGGGCCATGCCCAGATCGGTCTCCTTTAGGGGTTAATTCAAAATTTCCGATATGCGGAGTCCCCCCCCCCCCCGGGGAATCTCATGTCAAGTGTTACCTTCACACTACTCCTTGCAAACAAAAAGCATCATAGTGTGAGTTGGATTTGGATATGATGCAACTTTATGCTTTAAAAACAATTCCTAGGAAACTCGATAATGACTTACTCTTTTTGTAGATGAACCAGTCCAGCAGTTCTTGAACCTTTTATAAGCTGAATGGGGAAGAGTGAGAATAATACTATATGTAAATCATGTTTGAACCCTGCCTTTTTAAAAGACAGATGCAAAGGAAACTGCAGTATTTGTTGTAAAAGTGGTCTAATAATAGGGCTAATACAGGCAGACAAATAAGTTTTTGCATAATATTCTTCTAAGGAAAATGGACAGCTAGGGAAAGTTTCTCTCCTGTTTGAAAAGTGATAAAACATCTGATATTTGATAACTTGTTTCCACCACTATGACATTCTTGCTACAACCTGCATTAGAATGACAAAAGCTTTGAGTTTTCAACTGAAATGATGCTGGTTTACAAGCACACACTACTTAATGGTATTAAGAAAATCTCATCCTCATTGTTGTCCTCATGTTGTAGTGAACAGACTGCTTCTTTTGAACTATTGAAGGGGGCATGTCATGGCAGTCCTTCTTCTTACTCTATGAAACTTAATGTTAAATACTTGTAAATGACAACACCAAACCTGCGCAATAAACAATTATTTTAACTTACAAACAGCAGATAGACTTTGAAAAACTGTTAGGCTAACTACAAGCAGATTTCAAAAACTACAATGTAGAATTGCAATCTGTTTCAATCTTCTTCAGTTTTAACCTTATTAAATAAAAATTCTTGTGAAATTTAATACCTATATAGAAACTTTAAATTACCGCAAAAAGATGATTAACATGAAAAAACAAAAACATATACAGGATAATGTATTGACAAATACCCAGATTATGAACTGACTTTAATGGTTTAATCCATTCTGTATCTTCATCTGTTGTGAAATAAGAATGTTGATTTGCAAAGACTTCACATATGGAGTAGAGAATTTAGCTATCATCTTCGTCTGAATCACTAGACCGATCCAAAAAAATAAACATGTGTTTTGCTTCTTCCAGTTTATCAAGAAATTTTTAAAAGTTTAGACTTTTTGATCAAATATAATAAAATTGAGAATGCTTGAATCATTAAATTAAATGCCCTTTTTTTTTCAAACAGAACATTCCTGGTTTGATTGATGCATTGATCGCTTTTCAATTAACATTGCCACACTGTACTGATGAGAAGCTGCGTTTGTGTGTGAACACATTCATTTTTCAGAATCATGGGGTTGGTGGGAAATATTATTGTTTCCTCTTATCCCCATACCCCTTCCTCCATTTTTTGCTCTTGCTCTAACTCTCACACAATAACTCAATCGCAAATGGTTGCTATGTGGGCTAACTGCATGCTAAATACATTGACACTTACACACATATAACTGCAGAGAGGGATAAGAGTACCATGAGTTTTTACAGGTGCATAACAAGAATAACAAAAAGAGCATGATGACTGGTCCCGACGGAAACAGTTAATTTTGTTTCCTGAGAATCTCAATAGACTATTATAGCAAATTATTGTATAGCTGGAAATTTTGAGGCTCCTTTCTGTAATGGCAGTTGTCGGTCAACATTCATGGGTAACAGTGCACTGTTACTCTGTGTTCTGACTTTATAGATTTTACAATGTTGCCTGCTCAGAGATTTTGAGAGGAAACAGTTTCATTGTTAAATGTCATGTGACCTTGAAGTAACCAATGACAGTGCACGCTGTTGGGAAGAAATTTCCAGCTATGCAACAATTTCCTTTATAGCCTAATATGGCTTAAATGACATGGCTCTCTTAAATGTTTAGCTAAATAATGAAGAAGGGGCCAGGGATTCCCACCTGGCTACAATGAGCCTGATACCTGGCTACTTTCATTGACACAAAAGGGAAACAGAACCAAAAGAACTTACTATCTGTTCAATCCCCCGCCTACACTGTATATATGTACAAATTGAATATACCTGGCAACTTGAAATCCTTGTGATAACTGTGACATTAGGAGAGTAGTTTGTAAGGAAGTGCACAGTAAGAGCTTTACCTGTTCTTTAAGATGTTGATTTTCTTCTCTTAGTTTTCTAATTGTTTCTTGTAGCTGGACAGGATCAGGTTTTCCCACATATGGTAAAGGAAGGGGATAGTGTATCCTGGAAATACAAAATGCTGCCATTTGTGTAATTGCTCTTATCAGCTCACTCAATAAAAATATCCATTTTAAGTGCCTTAAACAATACTGAATTCTTAACAACAGCAGTTGTCAAAGTTTTGTCAGTCCGTCATTACTATTCATAACATTTATAATGAAGTGGGAAGGTGAAATACACCTAATTAACAGGTTTAACATGGCTAGTCAAATGGTTTCACGTGTGATTACATAACTCCTGCTGATAAAAACTGATTTTGCGTGGAAATCATTGATCTTTGCTGAGATCAGCAGAGCCATACAGGAATGAACCACCTACCCTCCCACCTAGAAAACCGTGTGGGTCACATTTACTAACTACCCCTAAGCCAAGCTATCCCACCTTGGCTTAGTCCGCTGATCAATCATTT
This sequence comes from Porites lutea, assembly GCF_958299795.1. Classification (NCBI taxonomy): domain Eukaryota; kingdom Metazoa; phylum Cnidaria; class Anthozoa; order Scleractinia; family Poritidae; genus Porites; species Porites lutea. The sequence continues at coordinate 11,016,978 of NC_133207.1, read as the reverse complement.
TCCCATACCTAAATACAACTGAGCATGAATATGAATGTTGTTGAATAGATTACTGGTACTTGCATCCTCAACTTATTGTAATCATTGTTGTTTGAGTTTCACAGTAACCTATTCAACAACATTCATATTCATGCACAATTGTATCAAGGTTTGGGAAAATGATAGATCAGCACCCCACAGCCTTTACTGCTCAATTACTTGTTTAACAATGTAATCTAAACGACCACTATGTCTCCAATAAACCTCTTCAAATCCTCAATTCTCACAACAAAAACCATCTCTATGTTTAGACCAGTTTTCGCCAACCCATAAAGTACACTTGTGCGCTACATGCCTTAATACTTTGTATCTCCTTGACTAACTCACTTGCTGTCCTATAAGAGCTGTTTATAAATACTTTAGCAATAAACAGATATTAACTTGTTCCTTAACACACAACAGCTTTTTTAAATGAACATTTGTTCTGTCATCGTCATCACAGTCAGTCGGTTCGACTAAGATTGTTCTAGGGTTCAGCACAGTTTGATAAATCTTCTCCAGGTAGGTCTGTTGTTGGCACTCTCCTGCCATCAAATGATATTGATGTCTCTTCATTTCATGTTTATCTTAGCAATATCTTTGAACCTTAATCTAGGCCTCCCTTAATTACGCATTCCCAAACAGAGTTGAGAGTATAACAGCTGCTTTGGTAGTCTGTTATTATCCAACCTATGCACGTGACCCAGCAATCAGAGATTCTTCTCAATGAGAATATCAGCTATTGATGGTATAGTCCTGCCCACTGGTTGGAAAGGCGCAGTGATCTACATCATGTCAGGGTACCGCAACTTTTAATCCTCACAGAAGGAATGGCACCATCAGGGTTGATCACCTTAACCAAACGATACAACAGATGCAAGGCGGCATGACTACACTTCCAACTTACAAGCTGCATAACTTCAGATAAGTCTGCTACCCCTGTGAAGGATAGTGTTATTGCTCAACCAGAATGAAAGCCATGTACATCTCTCACCACCAATAAGAGATCACTACCTGTCATTTAACCAAGATGAAGACATCTGTTGAGTGCTCGTATTAGTGTTTACAGGATGAAAAAGAAATCCTTTTTTTTAGAATAATGCCTAAATCTCTTGCCGTTTCAACATGTGTTAATTTCTTGGAATGGACATGCAGATGTTCATTTGAGGATTCCTGCGAACACCAAGAAACATTATGAAGCTCCAAGGATTGAACACATTTTGAGTCACGGAAGAACAACCCTGCAATATCGTTAGTCAGCTCTCCTTTCTTTATCAGCTTTTTATGTCATTCTGCCATAGTCACCTCTCCTCTCATAGTTACCTCTCCTCCGACCTTAACGAGGTCCTGGTACTGATGAGCTTATCCCATTTCAATGGCTTTAACTTTGCTATTCTTGAAGTTAGAAATCAAGGCCCCTTGTCCCTACACCAAGTTTGGTTGTTTAATTTGTTTTGTTTTTCAGAAAAAGGCAAGGACACCACTGGGCAAATACATCAACCCAGAATCTGGAATCATGCTCACCCCGTTAAAGTCAGCAGAGAGACAACAGCTTAGACCTGCAAGGCAGGAAGGCCTTTAAATTAAGGATACCTTGCTTTCAAAGCTGCCATAACTATGCTGACTAGGACAAAAAGCAGTACACAATACATGTATATGGAGCTGAATAAACAGGATTGGTTGTTAGTTATTGTTAGGTATATCATCTCTCCTCTCATTTTTGACACATAGACCTGACAAAATACTAGACACCCATTAATTTAAACTTGTTAAATAACATTATTCACTTGTCAGGTTTTGCGGATGCTTTGTGTTGCTCAGACTTTCTAACAGAGCAAGGTATACAGTTTATACAAAATGGCCCATCCTGTAACAATAGCCACACCTCCAACAAAAAAGGCTTGAAGAACGTACCTTTTCGCCACCTCTATTTTCTCTCACACGAGTCTCCTTATAATTTCACTTGTCTACTTTTGCCTGCTATGGTCTTTATCCCCCAAAGATGCATAAACAACCTGATCAGTACTACATGCTATGCAGACTTGATACTTCTTGTGATAGTGGGTGTGCTTTATAAGTGCTCAACTAAGTGCTCAGGTGATACATAAACAACAACCTCCACCAACTGCTTCGACTGTTTGCGCTCTGAACGCAGTTTGTGAATGTTAAAAAGAGAATCCCCTCTAGTTGTTATAGATGCCTATGTCTATTCTACTGCCGATCGAATCCTAGCCTTTGTAAACATCCAAAGCAGTCAGACAAGGATTACCTTAGCTGAAGGAATTAATACCTTAAATACATGTTGTAAAACAAGCATGTGGCATTCCTCTACTTAAAAACCACATGCATGCCGCCAGTTTACCAACAACCCAGTGACAATTTGACAACCTAACTTCCGCCCTTTGAAAACATCCAACAACCACTCAAGCCGAAGGAATTCATACAAATAAAGCGTGCCTGCAGGGTTTCTCTAGTCAGAGACTACACCCTAAAACACCAGTTTTCCAACTAGCCACCACCGTTTAAATTGGCAAACTTGCCTCAGCCCTTTGTAAACATTCCAACGTATCCAACAACTGCTTGAGCCAAAGCTATAAATAAATACAAATAGCTATTAATAATCAAAGACCAGATGCGTTAACCTCCAGTTCGTCAACTAGTCACCGCCAATTAAATAGGCAACCTCGCTTCAGCTGTTTGTAAACATCCAATAGCGACTTGAGCTGAAGGAATTACTACAAATAAAGAGAGCCTGTGGTGTTTCTCTAGTCATAGACTAGATGTCTTATCCACCAGTTTACCAACAAACCACCGCCGATTAATCGGCAACCTCGCTTCAGCCCTTTGTAAACATCCAACGACCACTAAAGCGGAAGGAATTAATACAAATAAAGTGAGTCTGTGCGGCATTTCTCTAGTCATAGACTAGATGCCTTATTTGCCAGTTCACCAACTAGCCACCGCCAATTAAATTGGCAACCTTGCTAAAAGTGAGCCTCCGGTGTCTCTCTAGTCATAGACCAGAAGCCTGCTAAAAGTCTCTTCAAATAGCCTTTTCCAATGAAGAGATATATCTCCAGCTCTTGATATTGTGCGGGTTGCTCAGCTTGAGCGTCAAGAACTGAAATTGGACTTCAGCTGCCAGTTTCACCACGAGAAAATTGCGAGGGGTGTATAAAGACCAAAGAGTTCACCCCTGCCTGGCTCAGGTGAAAACTGAGCGAGAATCAATGATTTCCATGCGAAATCGGTATTTATTATCAGGGGTTAAGCAAATTGCAGGTGAAACCATTTGACTAGCAACGTTAAAGCTGTTAATTAGGTGTACATGTATTTCAACTTTGCATATCATTATGAGTGTTGTGAATAGAGCACAAAAGCCCTTAAACTAATTGCTGTTGATCCTTGTTGATCCTTTAAACTAATAATTTATTATTTCGTAGTTTTATCATGCCTGATTCAACTGACTGGCTTTTTCCTTGCAGAGCAGTAACATTAAAGAAATATCTCTGGCATTTACAGCTTGAAAGTTTCACAGTAATATACATGTACAGTGTAACATGTGTATTCATGGCTGGCACAACATAAGACAAGCAAGTTTAAAGGACTTCAAGGACTTTTCAAGGACAAATTATAGTTTTCAAGGACTAATTTTTATTTAATAAATCGGCACTCTTTAACCCCCTTTGATTACCCTATAATTTGGCTAAAACATGTCATGAAGGACTTCATTTATGACTTTTACTTCTCTGGCCATCGTTGATCACGTTATTTTATACTACTTTCTGCAACAAAACTTTGCAAAATGACTGGGTATGATTTGCAATTGCATCTGAGGTACAGAAATAGCATTTGAAATAAAGAAACAGAAATAAAATATTGTTCATGCACAAAAATGTCTTTATGTTACCCGTGAGTTTTACAGGTTCTAAGACCGAGGATAAGCCAACTTTCCATCGGCAAAATAATCTAATTTTACAGAAAAAAGTTGTCTGGTGTAGACAAGGTTGTGAATTTCAAGGACTTTTCAAGGCCTAACAAAGAAATCAAGTACTTTTCAAGGATCTAAACCAAATTCAAGGACTTTTCACGACGAATAGTAAAATTCAGTACCTTTTCAAGATTGTACGAGCTATGTGTACTTGTTGCAAACTTGTTTTTTAAGTTAAAATAATTTTGATTGAATTAACTTAATATTACTTAGCCACAATTCTCGCCATATCTTCCAGTGTATGGATTATTCTTAATCAGAAAATGTAAAAATACAAGAGATATTGGATGGAATTAAATTTAAAAAATAATAAAAATTTAAAAAATAAACACAAAAGGCCCAAAAAGTTGGGTCTCATTAGTTTGCAATTAAAAACAGCTAGTGTTTTATTTACAAAGCAATTCAAGGCCTTTCATTTGTAATGCCCTTCTTTTGGGACTGACAGCAAATTTATCTCAACACTGACTGACAACTCATCGTATCATTGTCATGGTAAGCATTCTAGCCCTGAAATATGTTTATATCGGCAAAATACCATTTATTACCTAAGGGTGGATTTCCCCTGTTGCATAATTTTCATGTGTTTACGCATGCAAAATTTCACACATAAATAAGCTTAAATTAGAAGCAAAGTATGGAAGGTTGCATGTAAATGAAAAAATTAACACTTGCTGAACTTTTACCGTTACACGGGACATTCCATACAATGTAAATTGCCCCTATTTTTTTTACGCCTGTAAAATTTTACATGCATACAAACTTAAAAATTACCCGACGGTGGAAATCTACCCAAAGACATAAAATTTTACTGTTTATTACCAAAGACATCAAAGGGAATTGTTGTTCACCTGTCAAACTCAACAGTATATGTCATAATAAGGTATCTCTTTGAGTTCAGTTGTGATCTTGTTTTAGCACCAGGAATATGCTGTGTTCCAAATCCAGGTCTGTGATGTTGATTGCGTAGTGATTCAAGGTCTCCATAGGTCAAAAGGTCCACTGATACTGAATTACTGTTCTGTGAGAATAGAAGTATATGAGAATAATGCTGCCACCATGCAATGAAGTAGCAAAATCAGAGCATTGTGAATAGCTCTTGGACTTCAACCATCACAAAATGTACAATGTAATCTCAAGAGGGTGAAAAAAGTAACTGTACCGTAGTTGTTGTTTTATCAGGAACAAAACAGCTTACCTTAGACAGTGCACTTTCAAGCATGCTGATAAACACTGTAAACTGCTTGAAATTTCCAGTTTTGTGAGTTAGATCCTCAATATCTGTATTGATTAAAGTCACAACCAAAGTCATGTGCACTGGACAAACAGATCAAAGCAATGTTATTGCTAAAATTTATTACAAAATAGTGTGAGCCCTAAATTGTATAAAATGGCCATCATTTGGACAACTTTGTTGGTGGCCACTGTCTTCAGGTGAGGTGCATGTAACATAATAAGTAAAACGGTGAAAATAGGCCATTTCAGAGTTCCAATAATCCTAACTTTCAAAACAAGACCAGGTGCAAAACTTTTCTTGTGATGAGTTAAAATAAGGTTTATATCAATGGCTTCTTGTGTAGCCCCACTATGAAACAGGGGCTTTGTGCAACTCAGAAATGACCTGTTGAAAGAGAATTGCCATGTAATATGTAGTAGATCAAAATGAAATTAAGGTTAAAATGGTTTTAAACTTAGTTTCATTATCAGCTGCCTTTATCTCTTAAACCTAATATTATTGTTTTTAGTTTTATGTTGCACACTAAGGGTAACAAGTCAATGGCTCTTTTAAGAGCCACCAAGTTTAATGTCAGTCATAGCTAAATACAAACTGAAGCTTGTCATTGTCTACTTTGCTTGTCTACTTTTGTATGACAATGTTTCTAAAATGAAAGTGTTTTGGCATGTTTTCCAAATTAATAGGCTCTTTGCATGACTTGATCGCGTGATCAACTTTCGGTAAACGCGAAAACAGTTCACTTTTGAAAAATTTTGTCAGCACAAGCTGAAAGAGCATATTAAAAATTGATAACCTGAGAACTTTCAGCCGTATATCTCAAAGGTAGCAATTGCGATGGCTGCCGAATGTTAGAAGCATTAGTATGAGAAAAACAACTTTTGCCATACAGTCACACTTGCATGGTTTTCCATACAAATCCTTGTAATTTTGAAATTTTCAAAACTGTCATAAAATATATCCTTAAGCATTACAGGGCTCAAGTCTCCTTTTAATTCATAACAGACAATTTGAGCCCTTAAATGCGTAAGAAAAAGATGACACGACATTTTGAAAAGTTTAGAATTTATAAGGATTTGTATGTAAAACCATGCAAGCATGACTGGGTGGCTTTCGTGACTTTCGGCAGCCATTGCAATCGCTACTTTTGAAATATACGGCTGAAAATTCTCAGGTTACCTAATTTTAATATGTTCTTTCAGCTTGTGCTAACAAAATTTTTCAAAAGCAAACTGCTTTCGTGTTTACCAAAAGTAGATCACGTGATCAAGTCATGCGAAGAGCCTATTACCCTGGATCCATAGAAATTAAGGTGACTCAACCCAGTTTTTTGGGGGGGTACCATCCTACTTTGAAGCTTTCTGGTATCCCCACCTTTACTTTTATCGTAAGTCTAACACATAGAATGGATAACATATAGATCAATATACAATACAACATAAAATTTTTGGCAATCGGAGTAAATGTCACGTGGTTATAATGCCACGTCCCTTTGAGGTCTGAATTGAAAATCTGCTGTTGCCGGGATTTTTTCGTGAAAATCTCTCGGCTACACATAGTGCGTACTAGTGCCATGCGCTGAGCAGAGTTTCACCAAAATCGCAAAGACCCAATTTGAGAAATTCAGCAGTTTCCAAATTTAGGTCATAATTTATGCGAAAATGATAAGCAAACTTTACACGATTATATCTAATAAACTATGAGACTTATCCCTTTATTTTGGGCATCGTTATAACAGATGGGTCCTTGCAAGTCAGCAAACAGCTTTAGGGCCTTGTAAATGCGCGCGATTTCGAGCAAAGCAAACATATAGAAATTATAGTTTTCGCTATTTGTTGACGTTTGTCAGCCTTTAAGAGTCCTTCTCACGAAAAAAACATTTTCTTAAAAATTCGTAGTTTTTTTCCCTACAAATTTTTTCAGGGCCACAATTGATTAACTAATTACCCGGACTCTGAATTTCATGGTCATTGAAAAACTGTGACAGTATCTTCTATAGGCCCAAACGTGAGTAAACATTGAAGATTTTTAGCGTTTTGGCTGAGTTTGTGCTTTGGGAGTTGTCTATTGTTTCTAGTCTGTCATGATACAGCATTCTTGTTCAGCACACATGCAATGACCGCGCTTGGCTGACTTCCGAATGCTCACCGAGATGATAAGATGAAAGAGGCACAATAAATGTGTAATAAGGATGCAAGGATGCTGTTGAGCGTGATAAGTCAGTATTTCAGGCGACTTGACCAAAAATTTTGTGCGACACAACTCTGGTTTTGGGAGACATAACTTTGGATGAGATGACTTTCAGGCCAATCGGGTAACTTGACCGTAAACCCATTGTTTGCAAAAACGCTGGCTAGGATAAGAACTTGATGGATTTAAAGAGAAATGGCAGATTGTCAGAAGTCTAAAGTGGCCCAGTCTTGTCACATGTTTTCTTTAGCTATGTTGCAGATATCGCCAAAATATCGGGTTACATGGGTCCCTGGCAACGCTTCCATACTCAACGAGTATTATTATATTATACACGATTATAAAATGAAATACACGGCCAATTCTATAAGCTCACCGTTTCCGGTTAATGATAATGAAAAGTAGACAGAGCTTATCGAGAACTTCACGACGTTAAAATAATTTTAGCCCTGTTTATTATTTTCAACTACAACAAATAAAATGATCTGACTTTAATTAAGTAAACACATTCGAATTTCATTTATTTTCTACCAGGTATGTACTTACATTTAGCATCGAACTGTCCTCTCCATTGATCAGAAGTAAGCCTATCTTCAACCTCAAGGACAAACATCTCCTTGATGTTGTCGATCATGAGGGTGACAACATATTCAATCCCACGAAATACATGTCTGGCGCTGACAACAGTGGGGTCTTCTTGTTCGGATCTCCAGCTGGAATTCATATTTGACCCTTAACCACTTCTTTACTCCAGGATGTTGTCTGATTCTCCCCTTACCTATAATTTAGTCATAAGCTAGACATGCATTGGAGTATATAAAAACGCCAACAAAACAGTGTTTGTATTTTGCGGGTAATCTAACGGCCATTGCGATCCCACAAGTCAAAGCGGTGTGATAGACAAGGCGTGGCTGCTAAGGGTATACAAGGGTATACAGGGAGATAAACAATCTATTACTATTACATGAAGGACATATCTATTTGGCGTAAGCGTAACATGAAAGAATAACCATACGTATCCGTCCTTGGAGAAACGATGCCGGCTCCAACTGGAGAAGAAAGAAGAAAATGCCATGCAGCGCGGGACAGTTACTTCGCTTGCCTATCTTTGAACGGTAACAGTGAAGAAGCATGTAGCAAAGAGAAGGAACTTTACAATAGCCTTTGCCCTGCTGCTTGGGTAGGAACATATTTTGTGATTTGTATAGACTGTAGACTTGCCACAAGTCATGAGCCTGAGAAAACAGCCGACCTTTGGCGACCCTACCACTGATTACATTTGGCGGGGAAACCAGTGGTAGCCTCGCCAAATGTTGGCTGTTTTCTCAGGCCAGCCACAAGTCGACCCCACGAGTTTCTAAGCGAGCGGAGCGAGCTTTACAAATTTAGGCCGCGAAGCGGCTGAGCGAGCGAGGAAGCCACCCGAGGAATCGGACGAAGGACTTTTTTGAAAGTCCTATTAGACTGGTGCATCAGTCCTGGTGTGTTCAATCGATAAAATCGATAATCGATAGCGTTCGGTAAAAATCAACTGATTGTTATCGCAAACTATCGATAAAATCGATAAAAGGATCTGATGTGAGTTATCGATAATCATCGATTCTTCAATCATTGTTAACGATTTTATCGAAAAATATTGGTTTTATCAGTAAGTTAATCACGTGTAGCATCGAAATAGATTCTATACGAATACGTTTTATTGATATTTTTTTTAGTATGTGTATTTTTGTAAATTTTATTCTTTGTAAATATTTTTTTGTATGTGTAATATCATAGGTGACGAATTACTCCTTAATTTTGGCGCGAAATTTCAGCATTAATTTGTAATTTCACATGTGAAATTACAAAATTGCCATGGCAACCTTCCGTACGTCTCAGTGTCAAGATGGCGACGAAGTTTTAAACTGCCGTGAATGAAGATGGCAGGGCACAAAAAGACGCTTTAGAAAACCTGAACTCACAAGAGAACATCAGTGGAAGGATTCTAACAGGTATTTTGCCGAAATAGTCTGAACCGAAAAATTCTGAACTTTATAAGCCAAATTTAAGGTCTATACATTTGAGAGAGTGGAGTTCTCGATAGATACGATCCAGGATAAACGTGTCAAAAATCCAAGATTGCTAACGTTACTCTTCACCCATGATGTTAATAGGTAATCGAATAGTATACTCGTGAAATTAGGGAATAATTCCACTTGCGTAATTTCACTCGTCACCATTTGATTACACATACTAATCAAATGGTGACAAGTGAAATTAGGGAATAATTTCACGCGCGTTTGCACAAAACGCAAGTGAAATTATTCCCTAATTTCACGAGTATACCATTTGATTACCTATTAATTTCATGGGTGACAAATTACGTTAGCAATCTTGGATTTTTGACATGTTTATCCTGGATCGTATTGATCGAGAACTCTACTCTGTCAAAAGTTTAGACCTTAAATTTGGCTTATAAAGTTCAGAATTTTTCAGACTTTTTTGGCAAAATACCTGTTAGGATCCTTCTTGATGTTCTCTTGTGTGTTCAGGTTTTCTAAAGCGTCTTTTTGTTCCCTGACATCTTCATTCACGGCGTTTTAAAAACTTCGCCGCCATCTTGACACTGAGTCGTACGGAAGGGTTGCCATGTCAATTTTGTAATTTCACATGTGAAATTACAAATTAACGCTGAAATTTCGCGCCAAAATTAAGGAGTAATTCGTCACCTATGATATTATAATATTAATTAGTTAGAGCTGATAGTATTTTAATTTAGTGTCCCCTATTAGTAGGCCTGGCCAGCTAGAAGACTTGACACTGAAATAAAGTTTATCATCATCATCATCTATAACAATCAACGATTGATAAATCTGATAAAAACAATAAAATCAAGAAACTTAGCACTTGGTAGCATGTGAGTATCAATTTTTATTGATTGGTTTTTATCAATTGAACACACCAGGATCAGTGAAATCCAGCTGCACCCATGTCAAACCCCCAGGCTAATAACCCCCAGGCTTTACCCTTTTTTTGCCTTTTATGGCAAATTCCTGGAGACTGGACACAAGCTGCCAAATGCCACGTGGTGGGGATGAAAAAAGAGGGCAAATGCCCTGTCCTCAATCAAAACTACAGCAGTTTTCATTGATTGCAAAGTCGAATAGTGCCACTTTAAGCATTTTAATGAACAATTTTTTGTTTCAGTTCATGGCTGCCTTAGTAATTTAGCGCTATTTTGTGGCAATACCACTTCATGAATCTTCAGATTTCATTATAACTCTGTCTTGTGCTGTAAACGTACCTGTTCTGGAAAGTTTACTAAGATCTGTGAAAGGAAGTTCTTCAAATAATAGAGAGATCACAGTAGTATTAGAATCATCAACGCTAAATTTCCTTAAAATCCTCTATCAACAAATTTTTCATTCAATAGCCAAAAAGAAACATGTTGATTCACGTCAATAGTTCCTGATTTCGCTATGTAATTCTGGCTTGATAAGCAAGAAAGAAATGCATTAACAAAATCTAGAAAACGTGCCTTAAAAACTTCTTCAAGTTTCCCCTTTGCTTGACGGGACAGATGAGCCAGAAAAGTAAATTGAAATTGTCGTGAACAAATTGAAATTGCTGTGAGTAAAATTGAAATAATTATTGCTGTGAGTAAATTGAAATTGCTGTGGGTAAAATTGATATTGCCATAACACTTTTGGGCCACCGTAGTTTTAGCCTTAACATCAATAAATCATTCTGCATAGTTTTCTCTTCATGTAGTGCGCAGGAGTGCGTTATTCTCTAACACTGAGTAATAAAAAAATTGAGGCACACTTTCTCGAAGCAAATTTACTGTTTTTGTCATGAGGTCCATTGCTGTACAGCTCAGCAACAACATTTCCGATATCTGGTCATCTGTAGTACTTTTTAGAGGGGAAATTGTGATCATACAGGTTTTTGATGAGGATATTTCTTCTTTGGCCATAGCAAAGCAAGATCATGGTCTTGCCAAAACCTGTTGAGAAAATTTCCATGACTCCATGATTTCCATCTCTCCTTTGAAGAAGACTGTAAATGGCCATTTCCTGTTTAGGCTTCAATGCAATTGCCCCGTTTTCCTGTCAAATATTCAAGATCGACGACGCTCCGGTCAACGCTTCTTTGATATTTTGATTTTGTTTTGCGGCAATGATTTGTTCCGTCCCTCGAAACTCTCCCATGGGAGAGTACCAAAATATTTGATTGACGAGTGAACATTCTGAACCAACTAGACGATCCGTACGCTGGCATACGGATCGACTCAAAAAAGCCCCCTGTCCGTGCAGGCGGTTTTTCAAGTTGCTGCCACCCCAATCTCCTTGCAGTTTCTCTTCCCTCACCAGCCTTTATTACTTAGCGTGCCCAACCAAAACTGCCATGCTACGCAGGCTACACTGTAATAACATCCAATATCGCTTTGAAATACTGTTAGCAGTTAATTACTCAGTACAACAGAGGCAACAGACCAAATGAATGATTATATAAAACTCTTGAGAAAATAAGAGTGACAACAATGATGTGGCACAGTGGCTGTCTTAGAAGAAATTACATTCATACTGTCATGATGGAAAATGAATTACAATGTAGTAAAAAAATATTTTTCCTAAGGTCATAATCACAGAAAACAAACAACTGATTAGGAGGTAAAATTGCGAGTTTTTTTCCCACTGTGATCATCTCTCGATCAGGATTTCAGAGTATGAATGTTTGATTGTGTTAAATTGATCCATTTTTTGGTTAGTTCAATTATGTTCAATTGCTGAACAAAATCAAACTCAATCCATGAATTGAGTTCTGTTGAGTTCAATATTGAACGTTCATTCGATTTTGTTCAATTGACTACCCTAGGAATATTTGTACATGACAAATGTCATTGGGGCGGGGGATTGTTGTCAGATTATTGTCCTGTTGCTTATTTCAGGTGACCTACTTTGCCAAGAAAAGGGTTTATGATGAATACAAGAAGAAACTTAACACTGAAGGGTTTAAACCAAAAGATGAACAACCACCACAAAACAGCTAACAGTAGATGTGTTTACTTTTTATGGAATTTCTGATTTGGCTTTTCCTGATATGAAACCTCATCAACCAGTGTTTGATAGCTGCACCTCCTGCTGAATGTGCCACTGCCTACCACAAAGTTTGCGAACTATATCCATTATGGAGTCCATCACATAGCACACTACTGGATAGATAGTTTGAGTATTCAGCAAATGTGGCCATTCCTCAATTTACAAACTTCCATTAAGACACTGTGTATAACAATTATTTTTTTTATTCAAGGTACTAAATCACTAACGAAAAGCTTAGCTTATACCCTCTGAAATTATTTAGACCATGTCTACTGTTGTGATGTCCAGTTTGTTTGAGTGATCTTTCTTGGCTCCCAAATCATACTTCTCAAGCAAATATAGTGATTTTCCTTAACCTGTGAAATAAGTAGTAGAATACTACAAACTATTGTACACTAATTCCATTGTCTTCCTTTGTTTTCTTGTGGCTATTTTGCACTAGTTGCTAGTATCTGTTTCACAGGTCAAGTAAAATCACTCAAGTCATCTGCAGGTAGAGACTGTAAACAAGAATAGGAAATAACTTTGCATTGGTTTTCTTTTTCGATAACTCATAAAAAATTAAGATGCCAAACTAAGGGATGATTTAGCTACTTGGAATTTTATTTGCATGATAAATCAGTGCATTACACGAGAGACTACCTGTAATTGGCAGAGCTTACTGAGGTGGAGGCAAGGAGACACAACCTCATGAGAGGAGTCAAGCTATTTTTCAAAAAAGGAATAAAAAACTTTTTGCTGTGTTCTAGATTGAGGTTTTTCATAACCTCACACTCTTTGTGCGCGCTTGGCGTGTGTGTGTGTGTGATTTCTTTTAATCACAGGCCATGTAAACACAGAAACTTCATTCCAGGGTCTCATCCTTTTCTTAGATGGCCTGCTGAAAGAAGGCAACATCTCAAAGTCGATAGCCTGTGTGGCAGGTGCCAAAAAAAGGGGGCGTTAATCCCCTTTCCCTTTTTTCCTCTCTTCCCCTCCCCTTTCGACGTCTGCTGTGCGGGCTACAAAAATAGACGAAAAAGAAGGTCGCCATGTTTGGCTCATTCAGGGCCATTACGTTTAACAACCCACACCCCTGAAGAGGCTGAGGTAAAGTTAACGTATATCCCTTAGGGAAGATCAAAAGAACTGACACAGCCCCCCCCCCTCCCTCCCTCAGAAAGAGTAAACAGTGGGCGATCCAGGGGAGGGACCTGGACCCCCCCTTATTTTTAGACCAAACTAAGGCCCGAAAAAACTTTTTTGGAGACCGCCCCCCTTATCTAAGCATCTGGATGACAGGCCCCCCCTTATCTCGAGGTCTGGATCCGGCACTGGGAAATACATAGAGGTGGTGACTTACGCCACTTGCACATCTCCCAAGTTCCACCTTATTTGCCCCCCAAAATTTTACATAACCTTTGTTTTTCATTTCTCCTGAGTATTTCAGCCAACCCAAGAGAAATAATTTATTAAAAACAATGCTTTTGCAAAATTTTGGGGGGGGCAAATAAGGAGCATTATGGGAGATGTGCACGTGGCGTGTATCACAAAGCTCAGTTAAGATCATTTGGCATTGTTAAACAATTTTTTGTTTGACATTGTCCGATTGCAGGCTGTTAACTTCATCCCTGCTTTACTACTCACAGGCAATTAAAAAACGGGTCTGTAAAGGATACCTGGAATATGTCATTAAGTTTAGAATCTCCCTATTGTTCTTCTAAACATCCGGGTCTGACACACGAAACTTGTTCTCCACCTGGCTCACCTGAGATGGGCTGTGGAATGACACTTAAACATGAATTTTAAAAACCTCCAAAAAGTGCAAAAGGAGACCTCAGGTGCCCTCAAGATTTTACCAATACTTTGCCATGGAAAGAAAATAGTAAATGATGAGAAAAACAGTTATTCAAAGCCTTTTTTAATTAGCCTTCGCGTGCAGTTTTCACGTTTTCTAACACTCCACTGACAATGACCATCAGGCTTACCATTACCCCAGCCACACACTATTAGTCCAATCAAATTGTGGTTTAACGTAAAACTAATTGCAACAGAATTTTTTCAACACCATTTAATTTTTGGATGGCTACCTAACAACATACTAAAAATCCGTTCGGTGAAACGTGACAAAAATAGGCAATAAAGATTTTCAACTTTCACCACAGGACACCCAGTTTAAGGAAAATCACAAATTCAGACAAAACATCTGATAATTGAGGTTTATTTTCTTAAAAATCATAGATACAATATCGCTGATGTATTTTGGGCAGTGTTGTTTTAAACGACTCCGAATAAATGTGTAAGAAACACCTGGATTTTGTTTCGTCTTGATGGCTTTGCACAGGTTACCCAGCCACGCGTCTGTCTTCACATTCACCGTTTTCCAAGCTTGAATTTTTGCTATGACGGTATTTCAACAGGAAATTAGTAGACAGTCTGTGTTAATATGGTTCAAAATATGAATTATTTTTATTTCCATTTTGTTATCAGTTATTTTCGCTCAATAGCAGAACTGCAGTTAGCCTGCGAGCAAGCTCTCCTATTTGGGCGAGTGAAACGAGTCTCGCGAGCTTGCTTCGCTTGCCCAAATAGGAGAGCTTGCTCACAGGCTAAACCGCACTATGTATTGTAGCAGTTTTAATGACTGTTATTTTACTGATATCACAT
>NC_133207.1:10984321-10991821 GCF_958299795.1 Porites lutea | reverse complement strand
AGTACTCGTAAAGTATTTTTTTCGACCTTGGAACAGCCCCCAGTACTCTTTCAATAAGCATCTTATCTTTCTATTTTTCGGTATAGCAATCTTAAGTCTGGAACGGATTCTTGAAGGTTCTCGACATCTAAGCTTACGTCTTTCAGTTATCCTTTTGCATCATCCACTACACACGAAAATACAATATCTCGATCTTACACCTTTTATCTCATTTGCAAAGCATCTTGTTCCCTCTAAATAATTATTGCAATCGATCGAACACATGAGCTTGAAATCCCTAGCTTTTGCGTACAATCCTTCACTTGTTTCACATTTGGGAAACACTACTCTTTCTCTAAATTTCAATAAACTATTAAGCGCTTCGAATCTTTGTTGATAACTCTTCGCACACATACTCAGTTTGAGCAACAGCATCTGCAGCTTCCTCTTTCTTACATGCGACTAACTACCGTAGCAAACATCTTGTATGACACCACACCTACCATACGCAATATTCCAAACCAACTCCGACGGAGATAAAGTATACATAGGCCATGACGAGATTTCTCATCATTTCTGCAACAATTTGTAATAACCACAGAAATAACTTCATGATAACACAGAAGAGTACTTGCTAAAATTTTCACTTCGGTCAGCTAAAACTAGCCCGTCCAAAACGAACCCTCGAATCACAGTTGAGTGTTGGGCATTTTGCTAACAGCGTGTGCATTGTAAGCAGCTGAGCGTCACACAAAATACTTTTCATATGCAATTCTCCCGCGATATAACGTGTAAAATGTTTGACTGAACTTTTATCTGAAAATTTATAAACGACTGTACTCTTGCTTTTTATGTTGACATCTTTTTGACTGTCTGAGGGGAGAGCTCAGTAATCTGATACATCTCCAAATTAATGTAGATACCATCCTATTTTCGTTACTTAATACAACCCACACTCTGACTAGTGTGACGCGTGCACCGGCATGACTCCCTCACTCACTGACCACATAGCCCTTCCAGCCCCAAAGAGAAATTTTTGCATCAAAATACTTAAGTTCAGAGAACTTCCCTCATTTTCTGATTTAATTAATTTGTAGTTTAACTTGGCGCCACACAGTCTTCAAAGAACATTTCAACAGTCTTCATACTTCTTTAAAAACAGATCTCGGACTGAAACGAATGTCATAAAATACCCATGAATTAAAAACATTTAACTGCTGCTGCAGACAAATAAAAACTGTCCAAAGATGTTAGCTACTTTTTTGTTTAATATCCTGGGAATAAGAGGCGATAAGTTGTCAGCTCTAATTGAATTTACTCCCATGTAAAAGAACAGGTGAAAAGGTTCCAAAAAAAAAAAAATTAAAGTCGTATATTTGCAGATATCGGCACATAAACGAAAATTAACGTTTGGTTAACCGTTAAAGCCAAAACATTACCTAGCTGGAATTTTTAAAACGTACATAAGGAAATTGCAGTCGTTTGACTAAGAAAAAGACCAAAAGCCTGAGGCAAATGAAGAAAAGGAAAAACAATAGAAAGAGAAAGGGGAAAGAAAGGATGAGAAGCAAAAATTTATCAACGACTGTACTCTTGCTTTTTATGTTGACATCTTTTTGACTGTCTGAGGGGAGAGCTCTATTTTGGCCATAACGTTAGTCTCCCTTCGAGAGCTCTGTTTTGGCCGTAACGGCTTTCATTTTTCAGATTTTAAGCCTGAAAACTAAATTTGTTGTAATTTTACAGCTAATAGTTCAGTCTATTATATTGTAAGCCAGCTGTTATTTTGGGGTTCCTGGAACAGAACATGGGATTCCTGTGCAACGGCCAACCAAGTTTAAATTTACTATCTTTTGTTCAAAAAAGAAGCACTTGTTACGAAGCAGCTATTTTCTTTCTTTAAGTTTTCCGTAAAAGTAGCAAGCACATTTTTTTTTCATTTTTCGTTTGGACATATAATTTCAACTTACGTGGGTGTCCTCTGTTAAAAGCTCAAAGTGTTTAGTGCTCAATTTTGACATGTTCCACCGAACGGATTTTGGCGGATTTTTAGTATATTGCTAAATACGCCACCCTTAGTGTAATGGCGTTGAAAAAAATTATGTTGCAATTAGTTTGATGTTGAGCCTCAAAAAGGCCTAAATTGACTGGACTATATGACCCACCCTCTCTTGGCCCACGTAAGCCCATGATCCATCATCAAACTGGATTATCTTGAGCTGGCAAGGGTAGTGTCGTGTCCCGGGTTACTGGGTGACAATTATATTATCTTCCTTATTAGAGCGGATCTTCAAATTACCCTTTATGTTTGCAAGCACGGATTTATAACTAAACAATAAAGCTGCTTCGCGAAAATGATCTATTATTATTTCTCTCTGTTTCTCCAACGTTGCACAATCAGGATGTCAGAAACCTCGCTTCAAATATTTCAGACCGAAAAAAAGTTACAAATGTAACTACTCTATTTTAACATTAAAAATATTTTACTCAACACCACGACGTGTATTGTCCATCTCTTGCCTGACTGTTTCTTGGTCAGTTATCAGACTAACTTCTTGAGAACTAGTCTACACATGAGTAGTTTGTCAAAGACATTGCCAATTACTTACTATACTGCTACATAGTATATATTATTAGTGTTTCCATCACATCTTGATATCTTAAGCATGTTGTTAAAGGCAACCGTGCCCTGCCAGATGCTACAACAGCTTACCGGTATTCTTTTATGGATTACAAAAAATAGCAACAAACGGCCTGTTATTTAATGATTAAGGGGCAGGTTGGCGCTTAACTATCTGCGAGAAACAGAAAAGTGTATTATCTTTTCAAACTAAACAATTGGCAAAACTGTTTACGAGAAACATAAACCAGGAATGATTGGACGAAGCGCTCAAGAAGGCATGAAATAACGTCAGTTAAGTTCATCTGTTTATAGTTCAATAACTGGCGTCACTAGACTCACCTATTTCAATAAACACCTTATTAGTTGTAAATGGCCAAAACATTTTACGCTCCTTCGTTACTTCTCAAAGTGCACTATTAAAAGTCAAGAACTATGTATGTAACACTGTAGAGCGTATTCCTTGATATACAGTACTGTGATCTTCAAACCCATCCACCAGTGAGTTTAAAGAACAATTCTTCATTTGATGGCTGATTGACATCTTTTCTCATTGACATGAAAATATAGCCGCCGATAAACTCGTGAATAACCTTTATGTCTGCACTAGTACATTCAAATGTGATGGTTTCTCCTTCGCACTGAACAACCATTTCTCTGGTCTCCCAATTCACGTTCCAATTCTTCATTACACTGTAACGCCATGTCTTGATGGTTTCGCGACTTGTCGGATCAATGCGCATGATTCTGTTGAATGCCACTCCCAAGATTTCCTATGCCGCAAAAATGAGAATTAGCAAAAAAATATTACCATGAAAGATAACTTAATAGGCCATTTGCACTAAGACGTCATGTGACATTGTTTTATGAAAATGAAAGTTATGTGTTTTTTTCTTCAAAAAACGATTAGTGGGTCCTATTTTTAGCAAAATAATAGTGATTTGGTTTTTCAAACCTGCACCATTTTCTTAAAATGAGTGAGTTCGTAGCTGGTCACGTGACCAAAATGTGATTTTTAAAATTATGAATTACCTCTTTCTGAACACAAATTTTGCACTTAAACTTCAAGGAAAATGTTGAAAAGTTGATGCGGGAATGTTTACAGCACATCTGAGCGTAACTATCAAACGTTTAACAAGATCTAAGCAAAAAGTAGTTTTGGCCGCCATGTTGGAGGGCAAGAGTATGCCCTCCAACATGGCGGCCAATACAAATCATACTACTTTGTTGAAAAATCTAAGTGCCATAAAATATCTCCCTTAAATGCGTTTCCTCTCAAATTTCGAGTGTAAGATAATTTTTACGCGCTCGGTCAATTTTTGGCATCAGCAAGATTCCAGCTCATTGTTTAAAGGAAGCATTGGTCACGTGACCTCTAGTGCAAGTGGCCAATTGTAGCCTTCAAAGCTGCATGTCACTCGCAGTTGGTCACATGATGATGAAAATGCAAGAAACAAAAACGTTCTCCGATCGTCTAAAGGGGAAAATAATCACATTTGGCGATTCCTGACTTAAACGTTTTGTATAGAGGATGTCATCACAAGAGAACGATTTTCTTGTTCTTTTTCTCAACTTTATATAAACAGCCCTCTAAACTTCAATGAATCAAGAAAATTGGCCAACATTTGACAAATTGCACGATTTGGAATAATAGTGATGAAGTTCGAAACAGGATGAATTCATTATAGGGACTTGAGATCAGAGGACGGCGATGGCAACGATAAGGTCAAAAAACCAATAGGTTTAATAAGAAAAACAACAACTGCCAGTCACGCATCACGCATTTTTGTAAATTTCTTTGTCGTCACTGCCAACTACGAAGTGAAAATGGCCAATTTCACTTTTCGTAAGACGACGTCAGGTCAAGACGAAATTTTTTTCCGGGTTTTGGTGAACTTGGATATCGTTCTAAGGAATTCAACTACACGAGAAATTGTCTAGTGAGCGAGTTGGAATAATCGCGAATTCACATTTTTCCAGTTTCAGTTTTTTTACCAGTTTAGTTCATGTTGTATTTAAAATGGCCTCCAAATTTCAAGTCGTTTGCAACATGCTAAAATAAAGTCAGGTAAGTCGACGTAAATGTTCCAAGCCAAGTTGAGGATTATATTTGTCACTGGAGTGTCAGTGGAGGCTATGGACTTGCACAATACCTCTAGCATTTTATTAAACGCTTGATGGCCCTCGGAAAAGCTACGCGAATGTGCAGGAACCGAACTATGGTCAGGTCGGTAATACTCGTTGTTTGGTCGGTGATTTTTCATAGAAAACTATACTATAAACCTAACATATAACAGTTGATTTCATTTTACTTCACTACGCCATATTTGTCTAGTTTTTCAGAGGGCCATCAAACGATTAATAAATAAAATGCAAAATACAACCTAAACCGAAGGCCATGGCAAATCCATGGGTGAGGAGATTTCTTTCACTTTTTATATGCAGGATATTTCCCACGGACAGGGTGAAGGTCTGTTTGAGGAGCGTGGAAAGCGTTGGTTATGTATGACTCATTTCTTTGTAGACTGAGCCAAAAATTTCAACCAAAGATTTCGCGAAAGCTCCACAAATAGGTAAAACTCGATTCCCTGCTTTTGTTATTAGCGGTACTTTTTTATTTCGTGATCAAAGAGAGTAGGTATTTAAAGTGAAAAACTGGATCCAGCCACCTTTAACAACAATGACAAACTACTTCACTAAGTAAGAATGAATTACCTCTTTTTTTGAATTGCGGAACTTAACCACAAAGTGAGAAACACCAAACTCTGGTAATGCCTGCCACTGCCTGACGTACAACATCTTAGATTCAATCAGTGAAGTCTTGTTTAGCGATGAATGCGCCTCAAGAATACGAGCTGCTATCTGCCAAGGTAAACAGAAATGGGTCGTGACCAAGGAATTCAATGGCATCTAGTGTCTAACTACATTCTAGTTATACGATTTCTTTAAAGAACGTCTTGATTTTGAAGATCTAATGTCACCTTACCTGTTTAGCTTTGTACTTTTTCAGCATCCTTGGCCCAACAAAATCCTCGGGCTGTATTTGAATCTACACGAATCAGAAAAAAAAAAACTCGTAACCGAAAATTAAAATTGAAATTAAAGCGAATTAAGGTCCCTATACGACCTATATGAAAGAGCCACAAGGGCCACGGGCCAGCTTTAGTATTGTTGTTCTGGAACAATGACCTACAGTCTCAATTAACCCTAGCCCTAACCCTTCGACTTTGGAATTTCAAACTTGCGCCAACTACATTTCCTCAAACTACAGTATAACCCTTTTCCGTAACTGACTAGTTTCTGCTAGCAAATAAATCCGGTAACGTTAGGGGTAAGAACAAGTTACGTGCAATGGGTAATTATATGAGACATACAAATTTAGTTTGAAAGCTCGTAGTCGTGGTCAAATCTAAAGGTCCCCCATACTTTGTGTGTCAGGGGACAGCTGTCATGAGCTGCCCACAAATGAAAAGCTGAAGTATCCGATCTTTGGTTTCTGTTACCCAGGTCGATTCACCTCTAAACAGCATTAGACCAATTTCAGAATGATAACCAAATTACTACAAACGTACATTTATAAGATTTCCTATCTAATCTTAATATTTTCTTCGAACTTCACCATCACGTGACCAATGTGTACATTTCCAGTTTTTTGATGTAGCTAGTTGGAAAATGCCTAGTCAATCAAAAACATCCGTCGGTTGTTGCTGGTCATCATGCGACGTGCTTTACTTATTTAAAATTGTTAAAAGCATGGATGTGAAAAGACAAGAATGGTACTGCACTTCTCACCGGCTGGACTGAGAAGGCTGAGGAAAAGCCATAGTTACAGACACACTGAACAAACCAATCTCATCGGTGCCTTATTAACCTTAACAATGAAAGACACAATGCTGTGTTTTATAATGACTTACGATCTCAAGTAACAGCTGCAACACAAGCAGCACTCAGTAATACAGACTGACTGACTGACCTGGCCTGGGCTGAGGGGTGTTGCATCACTTTTATCATGCTGCATGCTGAGAAACGCCTGAATACCAGAAACCTCAGCATCATATCCAGCATCAGCCATAGTCTTTCCTTTTGATGCCAAACGATAGGCTGCCGTCCACTTAGAATATTGTGCCTCCTATCAACACACAGTTTGAAAAAAAAAAACGCTAACTGTTTATTTACCTCACATAACAAAAGACGATTTTAATATTCCCATTTGGAAGCCTTCCGGTGAAATTTTATATCATTTGCAGCGTTATACCATGCCTTCAATTTAACAGTGTTCATGATCACTTGTCTTGTTCACAGTGTGAGTATTAGCATGTAAACAACAGAGTAACAAGTAATACATATGGGCCACTTACACTTGAACAACAGATTTCAATGTCATCTGATTCTTTGAGTTTTATTTTAATATTAAACTTCTCTTTGTTTACATTGACATCTGGAATAACCTCACAGCCTGGAGTCAGAGACATAAGAAAGTATTGTTACTACGTATTCTTAGACTAAGAGCTATTCAAATGATAAGAATAAAAAGGTTCACTTAGAACAAAAGATTAAGGACTTCAGAATGAACCAAACAAACAATAACAACAACAAACAATGGCCTTCACTGTGGTATTATAAATTGTATTCTCATGGTACAGTGTACATGTAAGCATCCATTCAGCTAATACAGCATTGAAACTCACCCAAATAGTGGGTCGGTTTCTAGAGAAAGCTTCAAACGACAAAAACAGTTTATTGGTTTATATAAAAAGACATACCCCTCAAATTAAGCCTTTGCACAGGTGCTCCAGAAGAATCTTCTTGGCTCTTAAACACTGTCAGAATGGTGTCTTAAAACAGATAAATAACACAGTCTTTATACATCTGTGAGAGAGTTTTTAGGAATGAATTCCAAC